>NC_080394.1:47556423-47566613 GCF_028751815.1 Salvia miltiorrhiza | reverse complement strand
AGCATAACACTTGCATAGCATTTTATTTACGCGTAAGAAATTGCCCACCTGATAGCAAGGTTTTGTTAAGGTACTGTGACTCCTTGAGTAATTCTTACTCTCTCGCTTGACCTTAATCACGAGAATGTAAAATAAGACATTGCCTCGAGGAAAATTCTCAATTAATGAGAAAGCGTAAAATAAATATGCATGACTCTCTTATGCATAATTTATTATTTCGGCTTAATAATCAGGGAATTTCTATTGTTAATCCAGGCTATCGGATTTAAACAAAAGCTAAGTCTCGTCTCATGAAGCCGGATAATTAACTAAAATTAATCCGTTCTCTTCAGGGTGTTCTAATCCGTCGATTAAATAAATCCCACTCCTCGTAGTCGATAGAAAATAATTAAATACTTCAGCTTATTCGCTTTATAAACTCATAATCAACCGGGCTTAATAATGAGAATTTGAAATGTTATGAGTTCGAATAATTAAAAGGCTCAACATAAGGTAGCCCAATAATTAATTAAGTAGAAATGGGCCTGGATAGCTAAAATGAAAGGTCCAATTGAAATAATTCATTGGGCTTAGTAATTAAATAAATCTTGGCCCAAATGATTAAATAATGAATAGTTGGGCTCAAATAAATAAATCATGTAAGGCCCAACTAAATAAAATTTCAGTCCATAATTTAAAATTAGCCCAAGAATAGAATGAATTATTCTGAGCTTAAAATTTAATAAAACTCGGCTCAGTTGATATGATACAGCAGCCCAAAGAATTAAAAGACAAAGCCCAATTCCTTAAATTAATTCAAGCCCAATAAAAATAATGAGAAGAGCCAATTAAATAAAAGACTGGCCCAATTCGAATTTAAATATGAAAGCCCAAGCAATTAAAATTGGAAGCCCAATTTCATTAAAAATAAGCTCAAAATTTCGGCCCACATAAATTAGAGGAAAGCCCAAACAATTAAAATTAATCAAGCCCAAAGAATTAAATGAAAAGGCCCAAATCAAGCCCACTCTATCTCTCTCTTTCTAAACTCTCGATCTCTCTCTCATTCTCAAGGGGACCGCTCTTCCTTCTTCTTCAAAGCCGATCTCTCTCTCGCTCAAAATCCAATCGATCTCTCTCTCTCGATTCACGGCTGCCTCGTGAGCTCCGCCGCTGCTCCTGCTGTGAATCCGACGGTCGGCCGCCGTTCTCAGCTTCACGATCCCTCTCCTCTCTCAAAAACTCGAACCAGACGCCGCCCAGCCCCTTCCTCTCCAGCCTGTTCGCTCGGCTCCTCTCAAAATCCGGTCGGTTCCGCCTACTCCGGCCGTCCAGCCATCGTCTGCTATCACCGGCGTCATTCTTCTACGCGTCTATTCCAGCGCCGCCCTTTCCTCTTCATCGCAGAGCCCTAATCGTCAAATACCAGGTCGCTGCTGCGGCCGCATCCTCGTCCGAAATCCGACGGGCTGCTGTCGTCTGGGAGCGGCGCTGCTCCGGCCTCCTCCTTTCCAGTCGTTCAGCCGCCATTTACTTCGTCCTGCGTCGGCTGCCGACGCGTCTGGTCCTAACGCCGCCCTATCTCTTTTCTATTTCTCACGCGACGACCCAATCGAGTCCTGAATCCTGGAAATCTTTGCCGCCGCCGACTCCTTGTCTGAATCCGGCGAGCGACCGCTGCTGCTGCGCACGGGTCTCAGCTCGTCGCCGGGCAGCTGCTGTTCGGGGCTCTGATGAGATTGGGCGAGTTCGCCCTGTCCCGACCGTCGTCGTCATCATCGGGCAGTCAGCCCTTCTCTCCTTTAAAGCTAAGTAACTCCCTCATTTCGACTTAAACGATTCGTAAATGTGAACTGGACGAGGTGTAATCTCTCTTTGTTTTGCTTACATCTCAATTTGTGCTCGATTAAAACTACATAAGACTGTCACTTGCTCAATCGCATAGTTGGGTGTTTACTAAGTTCAAGATGTCTATAAGGTCTTCTATAATTAAAACTGAAACTGATCGTGCTCATGCTTTAATATGAATGCTTACTGGAATGGTATTTGAAATAGAATCAATACCTTGAAATGTGTTGTTGGTTAAATATTGTTGTTTGTTGAACTGAGTAACTGAACTTAAGGTTCCTGGCAAAGAGGAAATGAATGATTCTTGTGTTAATGCAGGTGCTAATCAAATGGAATGAAATCATTGAAGCCCAGCCTTACCTTGTGAGCTTCGGCTGAATGAGCTGGGCTATTCTTTGATTCTCTTTTGGATGAGATGAGTTGAGAGTGAAAACTGTATTTGTTGGCTGATTGCATTTGTTGGGTGGGGAGCAAAGGGTGGTGGCTGATAGTATAAAGGGAATGAATAATTGAGTGGAGTTGGTGGAGTGGAGTTGGTGATTGAAGAGCTTTTGCTTTTGCTAATTGATTTGGTTGTCTTCTTGATTGATTATGCTATGTATGAAAGAGGCTTATGATGTTACTCATGTGGTCAACGTATATACATGCTTCATGCTTGAGGTCTAAATTATGCTATGGTATGTTGATAGTGTAGGAGACATTAGGGAGTGGAAAGAATAATGATGATTGTAAAGTATTGAAGTTACTAATAAAAATCATCTAGCTTGATATCTTTTTCCTTGCCTGCTAACTTGATAAACTGTAATATAACTTAAATTAAATCCGTAGATTTAATCTGCGTTGCAGTCGGAATAATTCCTCGACTTTTAGTAGCACTAATAAAATATAACTGCTTCTGTTTTTCGATTAATAAATAACATGACTTTGCTAAGTCAGTTATAACTTGGAAATAATAATTATTGAATGGCTCAATAATTCTCGTCACGTTTTTCTCATACATTATAAAAGTATAAAGCTAAAATAATAACTCCGTCTCTGATAAAAAAAAAAAATCAGGACCATAAACTGGATTCATTTATAAAAATTTGCATTTACTAGTTTTAATCATAATTAAAATAGCGGGCTACTACAAGTTGGGAGGATTAGATTTAATTAAATGAATCTATTAATTTATGATAATTTAATTATTTTGGAGGTTATAAAATATAGAGTAAATAATAAAATTTTAATTATTTTTAATTATTATTTTAGATAGAGGGCTATGAATAGAATCACCCTCTCCTTTATCGGAATGAAATTTGTCACAGCCCAAAACCATTTATTTGCTTTGCAATATTTATTTAAAAAATATTAGATTTTCAAGTTATGAAAAACCTTATAATGTATATATTTATTTATTGAATTTATGAATATGTCTAGTCGCGCCTCTAGCTAGATAAATAATTTTGAATTTCTAATTATGACTTTAGCAAAAAGAAATTATATTCTCAAAGATTAAGCTATGGAAGAATATTTACATGATTTTTTCCATCTCTTGGGCCAGAGTTTAATAAAGAGCCCAACAAGGAGCCCATCTTCCTTCATTTTCTTTCGGTCACAATTCTGTTTTTTTGTTCATCTCCAGCCACTTGATTTCACTTTTCATTTTCAGCCACAATTATGAGTAAATAAATTACTTTTGAAATCTTGTAGGGCACACTTAATCTTGGATGATTTGGTTTCCTAATCTCTTCCTTCGATTAGGTTGGGAGGATTAGATTTAGACCCTCAATAGGATCATTTGGTTTCCTAATCTCTTCCTTCGATTAAGTTGGGAGGATTAGATTTAATTAAATGAATCTATTAATTTATGATAATTTAATTATTTTGGAGGTTATAAAATATAGAGTAAATAATAAAATTTTAATTATTTTTAATTATTATTTTAGATAGAGGGCTATGAATAGAATCACCCTCTCCTTTATCGGAATGAAATTTGTCACAGCCCAAAACCATTTATTTGCTTTGCAATATTTATTTAAAAAATATTAGATTTTCAAGTTATGAAAAACCTTATAATATATATATTTATTTATTGAATTTATGAATATGTCTAGTCGCGCCTCTAGCTAGATAAATAATTTTGAATTTCTAATTATGACTTTAGCAAAAAGAAATTATATTCTCAAAGATTGAGCTATGGAAGAATATTTACATGATTTTTTCCATCTCTTGGGCCAGAGTTTAATAAAGAGCCCAACAAGGAGCCCATCTTCCTTCATTTTCTTTCTGTCACAATTCTGTTTTTTTGTTCATCTCCAGCCACTTGATTTCACTTTTCATTTTCAGCCACAATTATGAGTAAATAAATTACTTTTGAAATCTTGTACGGCACACTTAATCTTGGATGATTTGGTTTCCTAATCTCTTCCTTCGATTAGGTTGGGAGGATTAGATTTAGACCCTCAATAGGATCATTTGGTTTCCTAATCTCTTCCTTCGATTAAGTTGGGAGGATTAGATTTAATTAAATGAATCTATTAATTTATGATAATTTAATTATTTTGGAGGTTATAAAATATAGAGTAAATAATAAAATTTTAATTATTTTTAATTATTATTTTAGATAGAGGGCTATGAATAGAATCACCCTCTCCTTTATCGGAATGAAATTTGTCACAGCCCAAAACCATTTATTTGCTTTGCAATATTTATTTAAAAAATATTAGATTTTCAAGTTATGAAAAACCTTATAATGTATATATTTATTTATTGAATTTATGAATATGTCTAGTCGCGCCTCTAGCTAGATAAATAATTTTGAATTTCTAATTATGACTTTAGCAAAAAGAAATTATATTCTCAAAGATTAAGCTATGGAAGAATATTTACATGATTTTTTCCATCTCTTGGGCCAGAGTTTAATAAAGAGCCCAACAAGGAGCCCATCTTCCTTCATTTTCTTTCGGTCACAATTCTATTTTTTTGTTCATCTCCAGCCACTTGATTTCACTTTTCATTTTCAGCCACAATTATGAGTAAATAAATTACTTTTGAAATCTTGTACGGCACACTTAATCTTGGATGATTTGGTTTCCTAATCTCTTCCTTCGATTAGGTTGGGAGGATTAGATTTAGACCCTCAATAGGATCATTTGGTTTCCTAATCTCTTCCTTCGATTAAGTTGGGAGGATTAGATTTAATTAAATGAATCTATTAATTTATGATAATTTAATTATTTTGGAGGTTATAAAATATAGAGTAAATAATAAAATTTTAATTATTTTTAATTATTATTTTAGATAGAGGGCTATGAATAGAATCACCCTCTCCTTTATCGGAATGAAATTTGTCACAGCCCAAAACCATTTATTTGCTTTGCAATATTTATTTAAAAAATATTAGATTTTCAAGTTATGAAAAACCTTATAATGTATATATTTATTTATTGAATTTATGAATATGTCTAGTCGCGCCTCTAGCTAGATAAATAATTTTGAATTTCTAATTATGACTTTAGCAAAAAGAAATTATATTCTCAAAGATTAAGCTATGGAAGAATATTTACATGATTTTTTCCATCTCTTGGGCCAGAGTTTAATAAAGAGCCCAACAAGGAGCCCATCTTCCTTCATTTTCTTTCGGTCACAATTCTGTTTTTTTGTTCATCTCCAGCCACTTGATTTCACTTTTCATTTTCAGCCACAATTATGAGTAAATAAATTACTTTTGAAATCTTGTACGGCACACTTAATCTTGGATGATTTGGTTTCCTAATCTCTTCCTTCGATTAGGTTGGAAGGATTAGATTTAGACCCTCAATAGGATCATTTGGTTTCCTAATCTCTTCCTTCGATTAAGTTGGGAGGATTAGATTTAATTAAATGAATCTATTAATTTATGATAATTTAATTATTTTGGAGGTTATAAAATATAGAGTAAATAATAAAATTTTAATTATTTTTAATTATTATTTTAGATAGAGGGCTATGAATAGAATCACCCTCTCCTTTATCGGAATGAAATTTGTCACAGCCCAAAACCATTTATTTGCTTTGCAATATTTATTTAAAAAATATTAGATTTTCAAGTTATGAAAAACCTTATAATATATATATTTATTTATTGAATTTATGAATATGTCTAGTCGCGCATCTAGCTAGGTAAATAATTTTGAATTTCTAATTATGACTTTAGCAAAAAGAAATTATATTCTCAAAGATTGAGCTATGGAAGAATATTTACATGATTTTTTCCATCTCTTGGGCCAGAGTTTAATAAAGAGCCCAACAAGGAGCCCATCTTCCTTCATTTTCTTTCGGTCACAATTCTGTTTTTTTGTTCATCTCCAGCCACTTGATTTCACTTTTCATTTTCAGCCACAATTATGAGTAAATAAATTACTTTTGAAATCTTGTACGGCACACTTAATCTTGGATGATTTGGTTTCCTAATCTCTTCCTTCGATTAGGTTGGGAGGATTAGATTTAGACCCTCAATAGGATCATTTGGTTTCCTAATCTCTTCCTTCGATTAAGTTGGGAGGATTAGATTTAATTAAATGAATCTATTAATTTATGATAATTTAATTATTTTGGAGGTTATAAAATATAGAGTAAATAATAAAATTTTAATTATTTTTAATTATTATTTTAGATAGAGGGCTATGAATAGAATCACCCTCTCTCCTTTATCGGAATGAAATTTGTCACAGCCCAAAACCATTTATTTGCTTTGCAATATTTATTTAAAAAATATTAGATTTTCAAGTTATGAAAAACCTTATAATGTATATATTTATTTATTGAATTTATGAATATGTCTAGTCGCGCCTCTAGCTAGATAAATAATTTTGAATTTCTAATTATGACTTTAGCAAAAAGAAATTATATTCTCAAAGATTGAGCTATGGAAGAATATTTACATGATTTTTTCCATCTCTTGGGCCAGAGTTTAATAAAGAGCCCAACAAGGAGCCCATCTTCCTTCATTTTCTTTCGGTCACAATTCTATTTTTTTGTTCATCTCCAGCCACTTGATTTCACTTTTCATTTTCAGCCACAATTATGAGTAAATAAATTACTTTTGAAATCTTGTACGGCACACTTAATCTTGGATGATTTGGTTTCCTAATCTCTTCCTTCGATTAGGTTGGGAGGATTAGATTTAGACCCTCAATAGGATCATTTGGTTTCCTAATCTCTTCCTTCGATTAAGTTGGGAGGATTAGATTTAATTAAATGAATCTATTAATTTATGATAATTTAATTATTTTGGAGGTTATAAATATAGAGTAAATAATAAAATTTTAATTATTTTTAATTATTATTTTAGATAGAGGGCTATGAATAGAATCACCCTCTCCTTTATCGGAATGAAATTTGTCACAGCCCAAAACCATTTATTTGCTTTGCAATATTTATTTAAAAAATATTAGATTTTCAAGTTATGAAAAACCTTATAATATATATATATTTATTTATTGAATTTATGAATATGTCTAGTCGCGCCTCTAGCTAGATAAATAATTTTGAATTTCTAATTATGACTTTAGCAAAAAGAAATTATATTCTCAAAGATTGAGCTATGGAAGAATATTTACATGATTTTTTCCATCTCTTGGGCCAGAGTTTAATAAAGAGCCCAACAAGGAGCCCATCTTCCTTCATTTTCTTTCTGTCACAATTCTGTTTTTTTGTTCATCTCCAGCCACTTGATTTCACTTTTCATTTTCAGCCACAATTATGAGTAAATAAATTACTTTTGAAATCTTGTACGGCACACTTAATCTTGGATGATTTGGCTTCCTAATCTCTTCCTTCGATTAGGTTGGGAGGATTAGATTTAGACCCTCAATAGGATCATTTGGTTTCCTAATCTCTTCCTTCGATTAAGTTGGGAGGATTAGATTTAATTAAATGAATCTATTAATTTATGATAATTTAATTATTTTGGAGGTTATAAAATATAGAGTAAATAATAAAATTTTAATTATTTTTAATTATTATTTTAGATAGAGGGCTATGAATAGAATCACCCTCTCCTTTATCGGAATGAAATTTGTCACAGCCCAAAACCATTTATTTGCTTTGCAATATTTATTTAAAAAATATTAGATTTTCAAGTTATGAAAAACCTTATAATATATATATTTATTTATTGAATTTATGAATATGTCTAGTCGCGCCTCTAGCTAGATAAATAATTTTGAATTTCTAATTATGACTTTAGCAAAAAGAAATTATATTCTCAAAGATTGAGCTATGGAAGAATATTTACATGATTTTTTCCATCTCTTGGGCCAGAGTTTAATAAAGAGCCCAACAAGGAGCCCATCTTCCTTCATTTTCTTTCGGTCACAATTCTATTTTTTTGTTCATCTCCAGCCACTTGATTTCACTTTTCATTTTCAGCCACAATTATGAGTAAATAAATTACTTTTGAAATCTTGTACGGCACACTTAATCTTGGATGATTTGGTTTCCTAATCTCTTCCTTCGATTAGGTTGGGAGGATTAGATTTAGACCCTCAATAGGATCATTTGGTTTCCTAATCTCTTCCTTCGATTAAGTTGGGAGGATTAGATTTAATTAAATGAATCTATTAATTTATGATAATTTAATTATTTTGGAGGTTATAAAATATAGAGTAAATAATAAAATTTTAATTATTTTTAATTATTATTTTAGATAGAGGGCTATGAATAGAATCACCCTCTATAAAACACATACCTTAGAGTCGATGCAACCCATGAGTTTCGAATGACTAGGCTTACTTAATATTTTGAAAGCATTTTTTTTTTTTTTACATGAGTCTACAGGAACGTAGACCCGCTTTGATACCACTATGTAACGCCCCAATTTTCATAAACTTTTCAAACTAAAATCTTGAAGAACTAATAGTTAAAAAATAAAATTCCTTGACTATCATAATTTAAACTAATTTAAAATCAACTTGCAAAAACTAATGTAGTAACATGGAAGAAAAAGATAAACTAAAAGAAAGTGACATGTTCAACTTAAATTTCTATGGAAATACTAAATCTCTAGTCATTCTCGACTTCCATGGCCACCTCGACTCCAAAACTGCAAAACTGAAAGATAAGGGGTGAGCATATTGAAAATATACTCAGTGAGAAACCATGCAAATATTCACATACGCTTAAACATGCAAATAATTCACATTGTCATACACATATACTTAATTCTGAGTGTTTCTGAATTTATAATCATGTACTTGAACATGATATTCTGATTTCTGATCATGTACTTGAACATGATATTCTGATTTCTGATCATGTACTTGAACATGATATTCTGCGTTTCTGATCATGTACTTGAACATGATATTCTGCGTTCTGATCATGTACTTGAACATGATATTCTGCGTTCTGATCATGTACTTGAACATGATATTCTGCGTTTCTGATCATGTACTTGAACATGATATTCTGAACATGTATCTAGACATGTATCTGAGCAAGCATAATCAAACATGAACTAAAAGCACATTCAAACATACATGAATATAACAACAAGCATATAATCCCTCACCTTAATGTCGAAGCTTATAAAATCAAATCCGGAATAAGGATCCTAATTGCACCGCACCTAATGAAATAAATACAACGCTTATAAAAAAAGTCCTACAATAACTTAATTAAAATCCTATATTAAAACTTATTTAATAAAAATAAATACTTAAGCATAACAAAATCTAAACAATTTGGAGTTAAACTAACTGTTCGAAAATCTAAGAATTAAACCAACTTTTATAATTAAAGAAATTGAATAAATTTCAAAATAGACACAATCCTATACTAATAGTTACCGTCTATGGTCTAAATTAATAAATTGAATTATAGAAAAAAAACTGATTAACATATTCAATTAGCTATATATATTAAATAGATTTCGAAATACATGAAAGTATCAATACTTGGTAAACTAATAAAAGAGCAGCCACTTTGAGATGTGATTAGAAAAAAAGAATTAGTCACTATTAACAGAAAACAACTTCGAACACCGAAGCAGCTTAAATAAAAAAAAAATTATTCTCAACTGACTATCATTAGCAATTGAAATTTAATTGAAACACTTGCGTAGTATTATACTTCATTGATTTGAAATATAAATAGTATCAGGCTTCTAACAAATTTAAAGACTTACCGAAAGGGATGAAGACAGATAACAACGATAACTGAGAGATGAGAACTGCCGAAAAAATATTTCTTGCGTGTGATTTTTAGGGTAGATATTATGCCTCTATTTATACTAGTCTTTAAAGAGTTCTAGTTCTATTAGGAATCAAAAACTAATAATAATAATAATAATAATAATAATAATAATAATAATAGTAATAATAATAATAATAATAATAATT
>NC_080394.1:45824451-45904170 GCF_028751815.1 Salvia miltiorrhiza | reverse complement strand
AGTATATGATGTCAATTGGAGTTTTGATGTGAGTTAGTTTACTAGAATTAGGGATATGTGTATATATGCCCTTATTTGTGAGTTGATGGTTTTGATGTGAGATTAATTGGCTAAAAATGAAAGATCTATGAATGGATTAGAGATTTGTATGTATTTGTAAAAATTTCAAAGAGTTAGTTTAATAAAAATTAGGACTTTCTTGTCTATGTGTCTATTAGTGATTAGCTTAAGATATGTGTAATTGAAGCATGATGTGTAGTGTATAATTATGTATGATTAAGTCTATTGTTAACTAAGTAAAAATTTGACTTGAGTTAGTATATGAGAATTTTGAGTTTCATATTTTGAGAAGTCATCGATTGTTTAAATGTGGTCTATATTTGATCTATGACCATTATGTGAAAGATGTCATGCTTTTGTTGAGGAATTTTATGTTGATATATGAGTTTTTTCACTAGAGTTAGTTTACATGATAAAAGGGAAAATATATGTGAAAATGAGTTATATGAAGTATGAGGTCATTTTGAATGATTGAGTGTTTTAAGCATGAAATTGAGAAGAGGATTTACTTAATACGTTGTAGAAACGTTTTCCTTGAGATTTGAGTGGATGATGAAAGAAAAGAGTCAAGATTGAGTATTATGAGTATTTTGATGTATTTGAATGTTTTTAAGTGCTTTAAGTGCTTAAAATGAGTTTTGATGTGTTTGCTTTGTATAAATGTTAAATTGAGCATTTAAGAGTTTGAGATGAGTTTTGGTGATTTTTCGTAGGCTACTGACCTACTGTGATCGACGGTTTGTCGATATCAAAAAGCTTTGAAAAATTTTACAGAATGTCCCTACATGAGTCTTGAGCACCTCTGTAAAATTTCAAGTCATTTGGACTTGATTTACTATTTTTATAAAATGCAAAACCAAATCTGCACATTTCTGCCGGGAATTTCAGAGAACAGGGTACAAAGTCATTCATTTCAGTGACTTCCTGTGTGAATTAGATTTCCAAATTTTTATGGTATCAACCTTACTGTATGGGCTAGATATCCACCCAATTTGAGCTCTGTTGACAACATTTACTATTTTTCAAAAATCAATGTTTCCGATTGCTCAAAACTGCCGAATATGGTAGACCGTGGTAAACACGCCATATCTCCCAAACCACTTGGAGTTCCTGACTCTACTTTTTTTTAAATGAAACTAGATTCAAATACCTTTCTTTCGGTATGAGTCTGGAGTCCGGGGATGTCGAAGTCAGAACGTGTTAAATTTTGAAGTTGAGTCAGTGGAAAACAGAGCATGTTTTGTTGATGTTTGCTTGTATTTTCTTATGTGCCTTATGTGTTTATGTTGCCTAAGTGTTTGAATGAGATTAGACGAGTCCTTATATGAGAGATGAATCGAGACTTAGAACCATGATTTTCTTGAAACCTATCCTTGACTTAAGGATTGAAATGAGTCAAGAGTTTATGTAGAGTTGGTTAAGGAGATAGAATATAAGATAGAGCATGAGTTGAGGCATGAGTTTTTGTCGTTGAGTTTCTAATCGGGATTCATTTTATGACATGAACCTTCGATGATGACGATGATCCCTGAAGACACGAGCAGAGCAAGGAAGTAAGTAACTCCACTTTGACGGGAGTTTTTGAGTAAGGTCTTCAGGTGGGCAATATTTTGAGTATATGTTTATCATATGAGCTTGTCTAAAATGATGTAATGATGTTAAGAACTTATCAAATGTTTTGAGATAAATGATGTTTGAGAACTGTTTGACTTGCCAAAGTTTTGATGTTGAGGCTTGTGTGTTACCCTCTACTGATGAGACGAATTCGGTCCTGCCACAAGCGGGATTTTGTGCACAGAGGTGACTGTGAGCCGTCTTCGGGTCGGCCGGTCACGGGTACTTGAGAGGGAGGCCTACTTCTCAGTACCTTTGATGATGAGTAGTGGGATGTGGTACATACATGATGAATGTGTAAAACTGCGCAGTTACTTATTTATGATGTTGATTATGAAAACTGCATGCACAGATTCATTGATACTAACTTATTTCTGTGTATTGCTGAGATGTGGCAAGCTTCAAACTTATAGCTCTAAGAGCACCTTTCTTGTTTTTTCGGCGTTTGCCCACTGAGTATTTTATACTCACGCCCTGCATGTATTTCTAAATGTGCAGGCTAAGCGAGGAGTGAGATTGGTCTGGTGCTGGTGGGGGATCGTTAGATGACGTATTTACTTATCGTATTTCCTTTTTATCGATAAAGTCTTGATGTGAAGTTACTTTAAATATGAATCAAGTAATATACTCACGGTTATGTGTCTCCATACATGTAACTGGTTCGTCTTTTGCTGCGACACTCTGCATTTTATGTTTCCTTATGAAAAATAAGCTATACCTGTTTTGTTTTTGTTCGTGAAATTCCTGATAATTAAAAAGTTATAACGACGTTGACGATTTTACCCTTGGGTTCAATTAATAATATTTTCCTTAGCATGCTTTGATGTGAGCTTCCGCTTGATGTTCGACCTACTCTTCTATTCCTTTATTCTTTAAAAATAGTCGTATCGATACTCGTACCCCACTATCACTAGTGTCGGGAATCGGGCTGCGACAAAATGTGTGGTCTAGATTTGGATCTATGGATCTATTATAAGCATAGGGATCCACCGGAACCCAACCCTATATATATATTGTTGGGAACCTTGTGGAATATCCTAACCCTTGTTTTGATGATACCAAAATTCATAGGACTTATATGTAATAGACTAGAATCGTTTTGAACTCAAGTGTTAGAGTTCGTTTCTAGTTTAGTTGCGGTGTCGAAGACTGAAGACTGAAGACAGAAGAACGAAGACTGAAGACTGAAGACTGCAGATACCAACTGAAGTATCAGTTGAAGAATCAGTTGAAGACTGATTATTTAATGCGCGCAAAGGACTGATACTAAAGTCAAGTATCAGTTGAACATTTCTCCTAGGACTGATCTTCCAACGTTCTGAGGAAGCCACGTACGCACAAGTACAAGCCGCATTAAATGCAGAGATATTAGAATATCTTATCTCTGCAGAGGTCATTCCTATCTGGTGGTTACTTTTCAGAGATGTCACATCACCTGTCCATCAAAGAGAGCCGTTTCCACACAGACAAGGAACCTCGAAGATTGAAGCCTCAGCCCAAATTCGAATTGATCTCCAACGGAAGAAATCTTGAGGACGATGTACGCCAACGGATCTATTCAAGAGTTCTTCTACAAATAGCGCTCGAGGATCACTTCAACCTTCACCGATTCAACGACATAAGCTGAAGCTCTGCCGAAATTGCTACTCAGCCCAAAGCTTAACCGCCCCAAAGCTTGAATCGAAGAAGAGAATTCCAAAGCCAAAATCAGTCACTGCTGATTACATGCATTCTCTTAGACCCTAGGCATATATCTGTTTACCCAGAAGCCAAAGGTCAAACTTGCTTCAAAGAACTTGTTCTTTGTAAGTATAGTTGGCACTCGTTCAAACCTCCCCCCCATAAGAGTGTTTGAGTGGTTCGGAGTTCAGGAAGGTACTCTGAACTCTGAGTGAAAAGTCTGAGCACGAGGTGTGCTTAGCAGGGAAATCCTACGCGAGGTGTGTGGGTGCTGAAGAAGGGTTTTCTTCAGTTTACGGTTGTGTACACCAGGCAAGCATACGGGTACGGTTTGCGGTGCACCAGTGAAGCACTTGCGGAGTGGATTGTTGGTCTGATCAACCAGCCGTGGATGTAAGAAAGGGTTTTTCCGAACCACGTAAAAGTCTCTGTGTTGTTTACAGCTTTCAGTTTTACATTCTTACTTGTGCTATTTCTATTGATAAAACTGAACACTGACTAACATCAAAGAGAAACCTTAATCCAACTATCTGCTCCACCGAGGCTATTACAAAACGAAGTTTAATTTCCGCTGCGTATGATATCTATCTGACTGAACTATCCTCTGATAGTAAGGAAGAGTGATATCATCTCTATCTTGCAAACACGACTGAAGCCCTTACTTGGATCAGTTAAGTTCCAGCAACTTAACTGATAACTCATTACTGAAGAGCTTTCAGTATCAGTCATCAACCCTGTTGGTCAAAACTGATTTCAGTAAAACAGAAGTCCTTGTTTGCGTGTAAAGTTTCTTTTTGATCTTTGACTGAGATCCCTCTGATTGAGGTCAGTAGATTGTTGTAAAAATAGCCTGTAGGTGTATTCCCCCCCCCCCCTTCATACACCTATTCGAGACCCCCCGGACCTAACAATTGGTATCAGAGCAGGTTGTTCGCAAGAACTATCTGCATCTGACTAGGTTCTAATTGAACTAGATCCTTTTGGGGAATTGTTGTTTTTGATCAAAAATCTTTTCTCAAGATTACTCTTGAGATTGCTTGCTCTGTGTTCGTTTCCTGTTTTCTGTGTGCTTCTCCCTACTTTCTCTAACAATGTACGGGAACAAGAAAGATTCCTCCAGCGATTATATTTATACATATTTTCGAGGAATCAGTGGACTTGAGATGGGATCATTGGATTCTGATGAAGAAAAAAGGATCATTTTTCCAGAAGAAAACAAGAGTCCAATCCACTCACAATCAGAAGCAACGAGCAGATATGATCAAACACGACTAGAGTATCAACACCTAAGAACAAGATTTGAAAATCTTCTTAGGGAGCACAAACAGATCATCGAAGAGACTGATCTAGTGCAAGATGCTCGAAGGATCGTCATGCACCACTTCATTACAAATGAAGATGAATCTGACAAAAGAGATGTACAGGAGCGCAGACTGATCAACAAACTGAAACTTCTTCAGTCTTAGAAACAAGGACTTCTACAACGTCTCAAGGAAGCATAGACAGAATTCAAAATGGCGTCAGAAGTTTTTGAAAGAGTGATCCATGAGGAATCACTTCAGCACAGAAGAAAGATGGAACGTGAAAGGAACGTGCAGCAACAGCCAACGAACCTGAATTCAAAGGAGAATCAGTCATAAGACTCAGGGGGAACTTACGCTACAAACATCAATGTATCTAGTGATAATCACTGTGTAAGCTTCTCTCGACAATTTCACATGTTTCTATGACTGCTTTTCTTTATTACTTTTCGGCTGTATTGTGCTTAGTCTGACGTGTCTGGATGCTTACTCTCTCTATTCTTTATTTTAGACACGTGCACACCCATTTCAAAATGGTTGTCACACGATCACACGAACCCGCCCTTTTTACTAACAAGCGGAGTGATCCACGTGTCACGACTCCATTTGCACGGATTTCAAACAATTATTGAAACCGCCTTTTGCACGATCTTTCACACTCTCTTCAAAAACATTTCCTCTTCGTCTAAAGATTTACTCAATCTAAGAGAAATCTTTGTGTGCAAAATTCCTTGAGAGTACCTTTTTCTGCAAAACTAACAGTAAGAATCCACAGTTTTACCTCTGTGAGAATCAGCCTTCAGACTTTTGCAGAAAACCCCTTAAAGATCCAAATGGGAAAATCAGCATCACAACAAGTTGTTTGTTACGAATCTGTTACTACATTGGAGTCACTCCAACTGTTTGCTGATTTCAACAAAATCAACGAGATCTTAGAACGACATGGATGGATGAAGTTCGTACAATGCTCACCTAGGTTTCTTCTCGACGAGTCGATCATCCGAGAATTCTACGACAACATCAAAACAGATGAATCAACTGGAGAACTCAAAACAGAGATTTCTGTTTTCACGAATGAAGGCTTTTCAGAATCAACCAAGATGTCCATCAACATATCTAAAGCTGTGAGAGAAATGTTCAACCTCCCGACTGATGGACCAGCCCCAGTCTTCACCGATGAAGAAGCCACAGAGCATATGAGAGAGGCGCTGATGAACAACACATCTGCTGACCGCGTCATCACCAATGTTCTGAGCATTTCAAGAATTCATTTTCATCTCAGACCCATTGCCAAGATGATCAAGAAATGCTGGTTTGGCACTCTTGGATCCCCTGGTCATCTCTCAAGACCACACAAAATTAGTGTTGATCGCCCTAATGCTGAAAGGCCCATTCAACTGGGAGAAGGTCTACATTCAGATTCTCGCTGAAGAGAAGAAGGAATCTCACTCCACCAAACATCTGCGTCAAGGAACAAGAGTCTCAGCACTCATTCTTCATTGTGCTAAGGAGACACCTTGCTTCTGGAAGAACACTACTCAAGTGTCTTCCACCATCCATCTGTTTGAAAAACAGAAAAGTTCACTCAGAGGGAATATCAGTATCTCGACTGAAATTCCTCTCCTCACTTCTGAGCCACGATACAAGACTCGAGGCTCAACCAAAAGAAAGTTCGACAGCGTATCGTCTCCAGTCAAGATCTCGCTGGACACTCCTCAGAAATCTCACAATGAGGAACATGAAGAAGATGTACCAAAATCTTCTGAAGAAGTTCCAATGCCAAGTACGGAAACTCCTCAACAACAGGCTCCGTCTGTCCCTCCAACAGATGAAGGAAATCAACCGACAGAGGAGACACAAGCAACCAATGACAAAGAAACTGATTCTGAAGAACTTTCTCTCAGAGGTTTCTTCCATTACTGTCTTGAAGGGTTCAACAAGAAGGCAAAGTTTGATGATGTTACCAACGTCAATGCCGCATCCTCATCCTCAACCTTGTTCAATCAAACTACCCTTCTCAAAAACTTCGTGACACAACTGTCCGAACACTGTGTCACAACCCTCTTTCCCACAGTCTTAGCCTCCCTGAATCCTGAAGAGTTCCAAGCTCTTGTCAGTTATTTCTTTTTCATCTTCATCAAAACCCTACCCAAATCTCAATACAAGGAGATTGATGAGGTTCTCACTGAAAGAGAAATGGAAGCTTTGGAGAACAGCATCTTTGAGAAATTCAGAGTCACAAATGTTTGGGATGGCATCCACGACTGGGCACCCAACTTCAGACTGTATCTCACCTCCAGAGGTCTTCTCAAAGAAGATAATACTGAGGACATCGAAGTCCACCATGAAACTCCACTGCATCAGACTGCTCCAGCCAAAGCAACAGAAGAACGAACGCCAGCTGAAGAATAAGAACCTGCTGAAACTACCACTGAAGAAAGAGTTCAGATGCTGGAAGAGAGGTTGCTAATTCAAGAAGAAGTATCATATGAGCTGAGAGTCAAATTGTAATTCTTGAATCAACAGTCACTCATCTTCAACAGCAACTAGAAAACCAGAATAAATTCAGCGAGGTCCCTGAGTCTGATGACAAAGACAAACGAGAAGTGGACATGAAAGGAAAAGGGAAGCTGACTGAAGAACCAAAAGGAAGTCCACCAAGGAAGCCAAGCAAACAACTCCGCATCAACTAAGGACTAAGGAAGATCAAGGAATGTCATCTAAACAGAAACTCATTATTTTGATATGATGTTCTTAGATTGTATTAGTTCGTTCTTCCTTGTTAAATTCTTCCACACTTTTGTTTGATATATCGTTCTTAACTGAGTTTAAGCATATTCATGTCTATTAAGTCTTTGTTCCCTTTGCCTAATTTACTCTTGATGATTATGGGTTATCTAATTTAGGGGGAACACTGTTCAAGCTTTTTCAGTACTTAACTATTGTCCTTACTGATTGTTTGGGAACTTGTTCGTATCCTCGATGACTTGGACTAGTAATGATATTAGGGGCTATGAGTGATATTGTTTAACTGACGACATTGCGTTCTGTTTGGGTTTTCAATTTACAAAATCTCTTTTTGTGCATATCTTTTCAAATCATTGCATGCACCTTACGCCGCCTATTTTCGGCAAGAGATCATGACAAATATTCTATATCAGTTTATATTTCATTTTTCTAGGCACTTATCTGACGGGCATTTATTACGGACGTCAAAAATTATTGTAATTGATTTGGCGCGCAGATTTCAAACCGCCCACGTCTTTTCGATTGCCCTGGGAAACTGTTCATCTTCCTCGATCACACTTTCTCCATTACTGCCATTCCTCAATTCTCCTTCACCTCTGCTCTCTCTCTCTAACATTCAAAATCCACAGCACTCTACTGTGAGATCACTCTCTGCAAAATTCTCTTCACAGATTTCCTATTCAAGATGGCCAAAACTACCATGAAGAAGGTTGATAACGAGAAGGAAGCTTCAATAGAGAAAGATGTCAGATATGAGCAGACGGTACATAAGGAGTCCTTTGAAAAGAAGCCGGAATACACAAAGGTCTCAAAAATTCTTCACCGGAACGGATGGATGAAGTTTATCACCAATGAACCAAAGTATCTACTCGACGATGCTGTCAAGGAATTTTACAGGAATCTCAAGATCAACGATTCCGAAGAAGTGATATCAAAAGTCAGTATCATCAACGGAGCAAACTGCATTGAAGAGACTCTCAACGTCTCCGAGATTGTCAGGGAATTATTCAATCTCCCAAACAACGGATATCTCCTCTCCACATTGACTGATGATGAAGCAAATGAAACTCTCAAGTCTGCACTGAAGGATAAATCTGAATCAACGAAGAGTCAAGTCACTCTTTCTCATCTTCATCCAGAGTTTGCCATGTTGGGCAAAATTATCCAGAAGTGCTGGATAGGTGCTACAGGGACTCCCGACAAAGCTTCTCAACCGCAGAAGAATGTCATGGCTGCTCTTATGAAGAAAGAATGTTACAACTGGGAAGAAGCTTACCTAAAGCTTCTTTTCAATGAAGCTCACAACACAAGGCCGGCGACGATGGTCCGACAAGGGAACAGGGTATCCCAGATCATCATCGAGGGGACCAAGAAGCACAAATTTGTGCAATGGCCTAAGATGATCGAATTCACAGATAGCCTTCGTCTCTTCAAACTGCCAAGAAGAGATCCCAAACCTTCTCCGAAGACGAAGGTAATTGACATCTCATCTCCACCATCATCTGACTCTGATGACACACCTGATTCATCGCCATCAAATTCTCCTGCTTACACAAATGTGCCACGCCGAGTTCGTACCAATCTCCCTAAAAGACCCTCCAAAAGACCTACTGAGATGCCTTGGAAACTCTCTCCAAAATCCAAAGGCAAAGCACTTGTGGAAACTGTACCAGAACCAGCCGCCACCTTTATTTTCAAAGGTACTCAAGAAGCTGTTGAACTTCAGTCTGAAGCTCAACAAATTGCCACCAATCGCCTTCGACGCATAATTGGTGATGTTGATACGTCTTTAGGAGTCTACCGGGACCTTCATAGACTCCTCACGTATACTCTTCTGAAGACAGCGCCATGCCCAAGAATCAGCAGTCTTCACAGCCCTGAAGCCGAAGATTCGTTTGAGATGGAAGAGGCTTCCCTAATTAGCCTCTTTCATATTGAAAGTGTTTGGGAGGTAATTCATGACTTTGACAAATTTGCCATGAATTACTTGTACATGTCAATCAACGCTGATGCTGAAACGCCAAAGACGTCTGAAGAGCCTCTCACAATAGAACAAGTAACTGTCGTTCTCAGCTCTCCAGTCGGTAACACTGATCAACCAACATAATCAATTGCTGATCCTGCTGCTGCTGAACAACCAATAACTGATTCGATCAGTCAACCGGATTTGCCATCTACGCCTCCAACAAATCCTGCTGAAGCAGAATGGACTTGTATCCCTGAAGTTGTTGCTACTTTACCAGAAGAAGAACAGAGATCGGCTGATAATGCTGATCGCCCAATATCTGAAGAACGAGTCGATGACATCCTCAAGTCTCCTCCGCCTTCACCAACACTCTTGAGCACTGATGAGCCTATTCCACCTGAAGGCCAGGATATCAGTCAAGAGCAAGCAATTCCGCAGTCTTTTGAAGAAAGAACAGATAGCCCTGCTCCAACCAGCCAAGCCGAGGCCTCCACATCCAAAACCAATGAAGATCGTCAGCAAATGCAGAATTCTCCTGCCAACTCAGACATCCCAATAGAACACGTAGAGCTTCCTCGCGCAGAAGGACCAGTTCTATTTGATTCAGATTCCGAAACTGACGTGCTTCTTACTGTCTGGAAGCACAATCGGCCGCACAGACATCTATTACGGATTTCTGATGATGAAGAAAGACCAATGGATGTACTGCTGAACCAACTTGCTGATCAACGGTTTGAAATCGACTCACTCAAGCACGAGCTCGAACTACAGCAAATCTATGGTAAAAAGTTTGTGAAGAAGCTCAAAGAAGTAGAGAAACAGGCAACCGAAGACATGGTCTATCATGCCGGCTTGATCGATAAGCTCAAATAGCGGATAAAGGCAGAGAAAAATGCTTTGCTCAGATATAAGCTTGAAATGCTTGATCCAGAGACTGGTATCCCCAAAATTTGGAAGGATCACACGGAATTGTACACACTCTTCCTCGAATCAGAGATAGAAAGGAAGACACAATACGCTGGACTAACTAACAAGATCCGGGAAATGGAACTCGAGTTCCTACAGACGTTCATGCCAAGAACCGAGGTCAAGGAACTCGTTGCAACGACAGTACAGCCTATCTTGGAACGACTGGCACAGGTGGAAAGGCAACTCCAACGAACCAAAGAATCTCCTGACTCCGCTCTCATTCAGAAGATGCTCAATGATCTTCAAGAGTTACAAAGCCGACTTCCTCCAGCTGATGCCAAAAAGGGGGAAGAGGATATATTGAGGCGTATGCAAAGAGAAGCGGAAATGCTCCCCTCTGTTTTCAACAGGATGGAAAACAGGGCTGAGGAAATCACTGCAAGGGTTGCCCCCACTTTCGCCTCAGTTGAAGCCAGCAGAAAAAGAAGCAGAGAAAGCTCTTCAAGTGAATCAGAACTGAAGAAGAAGAAAACTGTCGACTTCATTTCAACTCTAAAGGAAAGTCAAAAGCTTGAACATTATCTCAAGAATGGATTGATTGTATCTCATCTGGAAAAGTTTGAGCGACCAAATAAATGGATACCGTCAGAGTTGAATGATTGGTGGGAGCAAATCAAGGAACTGTTGGATTTGTATACTGAAAGCAAGAACGTTTTATGCTTGTATACAATGTTTCCTAAGTTCACTATCTAATCTCCTATCTGATTGTGTTCATGATTGCATATGTATGTTCTTTATCTCTATATAAGTAGATTATATGGTGTGTTGTAGATCACAGAAGACCATATAATTGGAATAACCTTAAGAGATATAATATGATCACAGCCGAAATAACTCTAGGACAAGTTATTGGTTTAGGCTGCAGTATAGATGGAAGTAGTTTGTCTTGGCTACTTGTCTATACTGGTACGTCATTACGTATTGATAGGACCACAGTTTGAGATGTGTTCTTCTATCTGACTTAAGTGAAGAATCAAGATCTCGGTGACTTATAAATCTTAATACTAATAAGTATTCAGATATATATATTAATTCGTATATCACTTTGACTTACTATGGGTGAAAGTTATATGCTAACTCGAGTACTCTGTATCTTGGGTGATAGCGGTTAATATATGATATTTGATTATCTGTATTAGTACCCGTATCCGGTATAGGATAATGACATCCCCTTAAGGAGCTCAATAAGGTTTATTACGCTAAACCCTGCAGGTTGATTAAGTTCAGGCGTAATAATAAAGTTTGAGTGGTACT
Source organism: Salvia miltiorrhiza (assembly GCF_028751815.1). Classification (NCBI taxonomy): domain Eukaryota; kingdom Viridiplantae; phylum Streptophyta; class Magnoliopsida; order Lamiales; family Lamiaceae; genus Salvia; species Salvia miltiorrhiza. The sequence goes on along the minus strand of NC_080394.1, from coordinate 45,892,578 downwards.
GCTTAAGGAATTATTAAGAGATTAATTAATTTAAGCTGTCAGAGCTCTAATTAATTAATGGATGTCGGATATTTTAAATACGGAGATTTAATAAGTCTAAATACAAGCCCCCCGACTCATCACCGGCAATAAAGGGGTAAGTCAGTATCGGTTCTCTAGTGGAATGAACTGATATTTATAAATTAATTATGGTCTGGGCTGACCATAGATAAATTAATTTATTTGAGGCCCATCTTTATTCCTTGTATTTGGTCCCTGGACTGGCCCAATGTCTCCTAGCCCTAGAAGGAGAGAAAGACGCCTCCTACACTAATTCTGTGCCCACACGTATTTAATTTTATTTAAATACAGCTGTCAGCTCTCAGGAAAACACACTGATAAAATATTAGGGTTTTGAGAGCTGTGGGGCGCAGGGAAGAAAAACGTGTGGGGCTTATTTCTCTCTTGGGACTTTCATAGATCGTTGTCCATCCAACGGTGAAAGCTGAGCGGGATACAGTCGAGAAGATCAGAGCTGGAGTCAGATTTTCGCAGGAAACCAAGTTCTGGCAGTCTCCGTAAAACGGCCATAACTTCCTCCACAGAACTCCGATTCAGACGAATCAGGCGGCCACGGAAAGCTCTCTCGAAGACGAAGAAGTCGTATTTCTGCACAAAATACGATTGGAGGTCGTTTGAGGGGTCAAACGGAGCATTGAAGTTGGCTGACCTGTTCAGCGACAGATTGACGAATTCTTAGGAATTCTTCAGGTATTTCCTAACTCCAACGTGCAGTTGTTAAATTCATAGGAGCATGTTAGGATTAATCGTTGTATGATAGATTAATAATAATCCAAGAAACGATCATCGGGCAAACGGAACGTTAATTCAATTTAATATTCCTTCAGGAACGCTACACCAAATGGATGGTGTTTGCAAGTATCCAAGGTGACAAGGAGCGCAGGTATGAAGCCTGGAAGTACTTCCTCATGCAACTGAAAGAACGAGATCTTGTTCGCCGAATGCTGGAAGCTCAGAAAGAATATGGACAAGGCATTCCTGACCCGCAGAAGAAAGCAGTGACTCCACCAAGGATCAGGAATGGAGTCGACAGAGAAAGGATCAAGAAAGAAGTCAGAACCGTTTGCAGGATTTGGAACTTTCATCCAGACTCCGATAATGCCAAAAAGGTATGGGAAGCAGTCTTCAAACTCTACAATCAGAATCCTTGAGTCAGTTGAACGTCCTCTGTAATGTTCTTTATCTGCTTTCAAGTTGTAATTTAGACTGATGTTTTATCAGCCTTTTTCTTAATGAAAAGAACAACTTCTTATTGATCTCAACCTGAAGACAACAACTTCTTATTGATCTCAACCTGAAGACAATGACTCTTAATCCAACAACCTGCTCCACCGAGGCTATTACGAAACTAAGTTTAATTTCCGCTGCGTATGATATCAATCTGACTGAACTATCCTCTGATAGGAAGGAAGAGTGATATCATCTCTATCTTGCAAACACGACTGAAGCCCTTACTTGGATCAGTTAAGTTCCAGCAACTTAACTGATAACTCATTACTGAAGAGCTTTCAGTATCAGTCGTCAACCCTGTTGGTCAAAACTGATTTCAGTAAAACAGGAGTCCTTGTTTGCGTGTAAAGTTTCGTTTTGATCTTTGACTGAGATCCATCTGATTGAGGTCAGTAGATTGTTGTAAAAATAGCCTATAGGTGTATTCCCCCCCCCCCCCATACACCTATTCGAGACCCCCCGGACCTAACACACACATATATATATATATATATATATATAGATATATATATATATCTGGAAACGCATTTTGGAGTTTATCTTCATCACGAACTAGCTTAAATTTTGTGCTTCTTATTACTCCACGTTCTATCTGTCCGAACGATGAGTTAACTAATGGGAAAAATGAATTGCTTAAAAGGTGACATAAGAAGAATAATGTGGTTATATGCTATAATATGAGAATGATGTCACAAATCTTGCAGCTCTAACTGTAACACCCCGTACTTTTCCTTATTTAGAAAAAGTGCCTTAACACTATTGAGAGTACTGAGATATTGAGATGTTAGTTTTTTTTTTATGGCCAGATAAGACAGATTGTCTTTTAAATAGAGATATGAGTGGACAAACCAATGATAGAATTAGAATGAAGAGATTTGAGAAATGAGTTGAGTTAGAGATGCTGATTGAATTGAGCTGAGATTTTATTTTATTTCCAACTACCGGGCATAGAGTTACCGGATACCGAGTTATTAGAGAGATTGACTATCCTATTAAGAAAATAGGAATAATGAGTTGGAAATAGAGTCGAGAAAGAAAGAGTGAGAACCCTTGATGAAAAGAGTCGGTCTGAGAGACGTTTAGTTGTCCGTGTTTTGCCGATTGCAATGACGTGAGGTTATGTGAATTTACGTGACTGATTGATTATGTGATTTTTGTTACGTGTGCCTTTATGAGCGAGTTATTATGATTTTTATTGAGAATTTTAGCGCTTGGAATTTTAATTGAGTTTCCAAAGCAAGTGCGATTTAATTTTACCGAGAAATCAAAGAATGCCGGTTTATAGAAATTTTTCCAAACAAAATATTTTCAAATTATTTTTTCCATAATGAGGAATATTATAATTGAGTGAGTGCACTAATATTAGTGCTATATTTATTTTAATTTGGTCACATGAATATTTATGATATGGCATTTCACTAATGAGTTAACATTTCATGATTATTTTTTTTCATTATTCTATCACCCCTCTCTCATGAATATTTTAATCATTTAAGCATGTGCCTAAATCCAAAATTTGCCAAGTGGATATGAGCATTAATTGAGAGTGTAGAGATTAGGAATCAAGGCATTAAATGCCAGATCTCTTCTAAGATTGCAAATCTTCTCAAAGATTTGAGAGATCAAAACAAATCTTGAAAGAAATTCTCTCTCTCTTCCTCACCCCTCAGTCACGCCTATCTCTCTCTCTCCCTCATCTCTTTCTTTCCTCGATAACCACCATTGATGAAGACCGCAAAAGCTTCATAGATTCATACCAAGAGCTCAAATCCACCTCTAAATCTAGCCTAAACACCTTCTATCTCCTAGAATTCAAGAGATCCATGGAAGTTTAGTCTTGGAGTTAGAAAGAGAAAGTTTAGTTTTTGGTGTTATCTTGGGTAAGTGATCTTTAAATTCATAGATCTAGCTTCTACGATGTTATATGTGAGCTTATATGGAAGATTGAAGCAAGAAATTGTTGGATTTGTATACTGAAAGCAAGAACTTTATGCTTGTATACAATGATTCCTGTTATTCACTATTCTTATCTCCTATCTGATTGTGTTCATGATTGCATATGTATGTTCTTTATCTCTGTATAAGTAGATTATATGGTGTGTTGTAGATCACAGAAGACCGTATAATTGGAATAACCTTAAGAGATATAATATGATCACAGCCGAAATAACTCTAGGACAAGTTATTGGTTTAGGCTGCAGTATAGATGGAAGTAGTTTGTCTTGGCTACTTGTCTATACTGGTACGTCATTACGTATTGATAGGACCAACAGTTGAGATGTATTCTTCTATCTGACTTAAGTGAAGAATCAAGATCTCGGTGACTCATAAATCTTAATACTAATAAGTATTCAGATATATATGTTAATTCGTATATCACTTTGACTTACTATGAGCGAGAGTTAAATACTAACTCGAGTACTCTGTATCTTGGGTGATAGCGGTTAATATATGATATTTGATTATCTGTATTAGTACCCGTATCCGGTATAGGATAATGACATCCCCTTAAGGAGCTCAATAAGGTTTATTACGCTAAATCCTGCAGGTTGATTAAGTTCAGGCGTAATAATAATGATTGAGTGGTACTGCTTAAGGAATTATTAAGAGATTAATTAATTTAAGCTGTCAGAGCTCTAATTAATTAATGGATGTCGGATATTTTAAATACGGAGATTTAATAAGTCTAAATACAAGCCCCGACTCATCACCGGCAATAAAGGGGTAAGTCAGTATCGGTTCTCTAGTGGAATGAACTGATATTTATAAATTAATTATGGTCTGGGCTGACCATGGATGAATTAATTTATTTGAGGCCCATCTTTATTCCTTGTATCTGGTCCCTGGGCTGGCCCAATGTCTCCAAGCCCTAGAAGACAGTAATTTTCGGCCCTCTCACTAATGTGGCGCCTCCTCCCTCTTTTCTGTATTTTTAAATACAGCTGTCAGCTCTCAGGAAAATACACTGATAAAAATTAGGGTTTGAGAGCAGAGGGAGGCGCAGAAAATCGTGAGGTGCCATTCTGTCTTGGGAGTTCTCATAGCTCGTTGTCCATCCAACGTTGGGAATTGAGCGGGATACAGTCGAGAAGATCAGAGCTGGAGTCTGAATCATTCGACGCGATCATCAACCATCTGTGCATCCGATTCTCAAGTAAGGTTTCCTAACACCTGTGTGCAGCTGTTAAATTCATAGGAGCATGTTAGGAATTAATCGTTGTATGATGAATTAATAATAATCCAAGAAACGATCATCGGGCAATCGAGTATTAATTCAATTTAATATTCCTTCAATTGGTATCAGAGCCCAGGATTAATTTCTTGGCTCTATTATTAATTTGTGTACGATTAATAATGTGCGTTGTTTTTAACTGCTGTTGTTCTTCGTGATTCGTTGATTCGTGGAATACGTCGTTTTGACGTTGTAATCGTTTTTCACCACGAGAAAATCCGTGGTTAGATTAGGATTTCAATTGTATTTGTTTTTCCGTTGTAAATCTGTAAAACCGAGGAACGAAACGAGGATGACGACGAATCAACGACGAGGAAGGTGTAAGGAGGGCGGGACTGCACGGCGCGACACGGGCTGCCGGCGCCGAGGGCGGCGCGCGCACGAGCGCTTGCGCTGTGCCGCGCGCGCCTGGTCGGGCTGCCGAGCAGCGCCGGGTGCCGCAGATGCCGAAGGGCGGTTGCTGCTGCTGCTGTTGCGTGCGAGGCGAGGCGAGGCAGACCGAGGCGGGCTCGGCTAGGGCTGGGCGAACGGCTGGAAGCAGCGGGCAGGGGCGGTGTGCGCCCGGGGCTGTATAATTTTCATAAGTACTTTGGAGAATGGTATTAAATAAGATAACCAAGAAAATTAAATTGAAAGCGACATGGTCCGCATGAGTATGTTAATTTCGAGAATTTAATTTTCAAGGTTAAAATGTGGTTATTGCTTGGATATCATATCAAGTACAATGTACAACTTCCCCACGAAGTCCCTTCTTGATGATGATATGGTCTAGTTAAGGTGCCAACTATTAATTTCCTTTGTCAAAAGGTTAAGTTGACATGGATGGAAATTAAATGACTAGGTGAATAGTCTGGTTGAGGAGTTCGTGTGTAACTGTCCACCCCACGTGGCTTACACATGGGATTCTTTGAGCCGTTGGAGGTTTCATTAATATTGTTTTATCAAAAGGTTACAATATTATTGTTACGAATTATATGTTTTTCATGTTCTTACATGTTTATTTGTTTACTTTCAGATATGTCTATGTCTCCGATTATTAACATTCTAGCAAACAATCCTCTCACCGGTCCAAATTACACTGAATGGAAACGCCATATTATGTATATTCTTGACGCTGATGAGCACAGTTTTGTGCTTACCACTCCACGTCCCGCGGCCTTAACTGATGAGTCAACTGATGCGGAACGTGAGGCGCATAAAAGGTGGCACAAGTCGAATAATATGGCCAAGTGCTATATTATGATGACTATGTCGCAAAATTTGCAACTCCAGCATCAGGTCATGGATGACGCAGCGACCATCATGTTAAACCTCAGTGAGGTTTATGGGGAGTCCGAGAGGTCTGCTCGTTTTAACTTGATGAGAGAAATCTTATCTTGTAAAATGAGCGAGGGCAGCTCGGTGCACGATCATGTCATGCATATGACAAATCTGTTTGACAGGCTTGATCTGCTAGGAGGGGGTATCGAAGGCGAAGCCAAGGTCGATATCATCCTCAATACTCTCCCCAAAACTTTTGAGCATTTCCGTCTCAATGTCGTTATGAGCAAGGCCAACTATACTCTCAATGAGTTGTTGAATGCTCTAGTTTCGGCAGAGGGGGTCATGGGCACGCGCAATGGGAAAGAGGTCCTTGTTGCTGCCAAGGGATCTACTTCTTCGTCGAAAGGCGGGAAAAAGAAGTGGAAAGGTCCAAAGGGCAAGCATGACCATGAGGCTAGTGGGAGCGGTAAAGCCAAAGTTGATGGCCCTAGCGGCGGCGTGAACAAGCCGACAGCCAAGGGAAAGTGCTTCAAGTGCGGCAAGGTTGGGCATTGGAAGAAAGATTGTCCAGTGCTCAAGGCAAAGGGACAAGGTACGTCACAAGTTTTAGTAACAGAAACATGTTTAGCTTCGTTTTCTACTCATTCATGGGTAGTGGATACGGGGGCAACTGACCATGTTTGTTACACCTTGCAGGGGTTCAACCCAACAAGGGAGCTGGCAAGTGATGAGATCACCATCTCCATGGGCAATGCGTCGAAGGTCGCAGCTGTTGCTATTGGAGATTTATCTTTATGTTTTGGTGATGACATTTTAGTTTTGAGAGATATTTTATATGTGCCGGAGTTTCGGCGGAACATAATTTCTGTTTCAAAATTGTTTTTGAATGGATATTCTGTTGTTTTTGATAGAGGTGTTTCTATCATGAGAGATAACAAGACTATTTGTTCTGGAATTTTGAACAATTCTCTCTATACTATTACATGTCCAATTAACAACTCTGTCCATGTTGCATCTACATCACAAATCCTTCCAAATCCGAATAAGAGGAAGTATTATTCTCATGAACAATATACACATGCATGGCACCTAAGGTTAGGCCACATCAATCTAAATAGGATCCAAAGGCTCGTTTCAAATGGAGTCTTGAAAGACTTTCAAGCTGTTCCATTTAGAACCTGCGAAACCTGTATAGAGGGAAAGATGACGGCAAGGCCTTTCAAGGCCAAGGGGAATAGGGCCTCGCATGTGTTAGAATTGATTCACTCTGACTTGTGTGGACCGATGTCCACTAGAGCTCGTGGAGGGTATGAGTACTTCGTCACTTTCATTGACGATTACTCAAGATATGGGTATATTTACCTACTTCAACGCAAGTCTGAATGCTTTGAGAAATTCAAAGAATTCAAGGCAGAAGTGGAGAAGAGGAGGGGTAAATCTATCAAGTCATTGCGGTCTGATCGCGGTGGCGAATACCTCGGAAACGAATTCTTACAGTACTTGTCGGAATGTGGGATTACATCCCAATTGACTGCACCAGGTACTCCCCAACAGAATGGTGTAGCGGAGAGAAGAAACAGAACTCTTATGGAAATGGTACGATCAATGATGATTAATGCATCTTTGCCTATTTCGTTTTAGGGATATGCCTTGGAAACAGCGGTTTATTTGCTGAATAGGGTACCGTCCAAATCGGTTCCTAAAACTCCTATCGAGTTATGGTCAGGGCGTCAGCCCAGCTTGAACCATATAAAGGTATGGGGTTGTCCTGCATATGTGCTAGACAAGGAAGCGAAGAAATTGGAACCCAGGTGCGAATTAATGTTGTTTGTAGGATATCCTAAGGAAACGAAAGGTGCTTATTTTTATAATCCTAAGGATCAGAAAGTGGTTGTTAGCACCAACTCACGATTCTTGGAGCATGATTATATAAATGAGCACAAGTCTAGGTCCGAGATTGTCCTTCAAGAAATCGAAGGCAATGGACAGGCGATTCCATCACCCCAGCCAAGTGTGCAAGTGAATGCACCACAGGACACTGCACAAACCATTGTCACAACTGTACCACCACCGCTTCGTCGTAGTGGGAGGGTTGTAGTTCAACCCGATCGATTTATGTTCTTGGGAGAATCTTCGGATCTACTCCCTGTTGATGAACAAAAGGATGTCGACCCTGATAACTATAGACAAGCTATGAAAGATCAAGATGCAGATTCTTGGTACGAGGCCATGGTTTCTGAGATAGAATCCATGGGTGCTATGGATGTATACGAGAAGACCGAACTACCAGATGGCTTTTTAGCCATAGGTAGTAGGTGGGTATACAAGAGAAAGAGAGATTCGGATGGCGAAGTCGCAGCTTTTAAAGCTAGACTGGTGGCGAAAGGTTATACCCAGGAACAGGGTATAGATTATGATGAGACCTTTTCGCCGGTTGCCATGCTCAAGTCTATCCGAATACTCCTTGCCATAGCAGCCCACATGAACCTTGAGATTTGGCAAATGGATGTCAAGACCGCTTTCCTAAACGGTTTCCTTGAAGAAGGAAGGGACATCTATATGCAGCAACCTGAAGGGTTTGTGAAGAAGGGCGAAGAGCATCTTGTGTGGAAGCTTAAGAAGTCCATTTATGGACTTAAGCAAGCTTCGAGGTCATGGAACAAACGTTTTGACGAGGTCATTAAATCCTACGGATTTACTCGTTGTGAGAACGAAAGTTGCGTGTACCGTTTAGATGCCAATGGTGACGTGGTTTTCCTTGCACTTTATGTAGATGATATCCTCCTCATTGGCAACAATGTTGAGCTATTATCGGACATAAAGAAGTGGTTATCCGAACAGTTTCAAATGAAAGACTTAGGAGATGCAGCGTACATCCTGGGGATCAAGGTCGTTCGTGATCGCCAGAAAAGGATGTTGAGCTTATCTCAAGCGTCTTACATTGATACTGTGATTGCTCGTTTTAGCATGCAAAATGCCAAGAAAGGCTTGCTACCTTTTAGACATGGCATTCCTCTGTCTAAGGACATGTGTCCTAAGACGCCTAGTGAGGTTGAGGAGATGAGGAAGATACCCTATGCTTCCGCCGTAGGTAGCCTCATGTATGCGATGCTCTGCACGAGACCTGATATTTGCTATGTCGTTGGCATGGTTGTAAGATATCAGTCGAACCCTGGACCAGGACACTGGACTGCGGTAAAGCATATTCTCAAGTACCTGAAGAGGACTCGAGATTATAGGCTAGTTTACCAGTCAGACAGTCTATTTCCTTTGGGTTACACCGATTCGGATTTCCAGGCTGACCGGGATGAGAAGAGATCTACCTCTGGTTATGTGTTTACCTTGGGAGGTGGAGCCGTATCGTGGCGGAGTGCAAAGCAGAAGTGCATTGCAGACTCCACCATGGAAGCCGAGTATGTAGCTGCTTCGGAAGCTGCTAAGGAGGCTGTATGGTTCCGGAACTACCTCTTGGATCTAGGAGTGGTCCCTAATTTGACTAAGAGTATCATAATTTATTGTGATAACTCGGGTGCAGTGGCAAATTCTAAGGAACCCAGGAGCCACAAGGCGTCAAAACACATAGAGAGAAAGTACCACATCATACGAGAAATCGTAAACAGAGGAGATGTGCTAGTAGAAAAGATTGATACTTCGGAGAACCTAGTTGATCCTTTCACGAAAAGCTTACCGCAAAAGACCTATGAGAAGCATGCTCGAGGGATGGGATTGCGGTTGATGCCACCCACTTAGAGAAAAACTTTCAGTATAAGTGGGAGAGATGAAGTGAAGTTCTTGTAATAGCTAGTATTTAGACACATTGTATACTAAAAGTTTTGCTTTAGTATAAGTGGGAGATTGTTGGATTTGTATACTGAAAGCAAGAACTTTATGCTTGTATACAATGATTCCTGTTATTCACTATTCTTATCTCCTATCTGATTGTGTTCATGATTGCATATGTATGTTCTTTATCTCTGTATAAGTAGATTATATGGTGTGTTGTAGATCACAGAAGACCGTATAATTGGAATAACCTTAAGAGATATAATATGATCACAGCCGAAATAACTCTAGGACAAGTTATTGGTTTAGGCTGCAGTATAGATGGAAGTAGTTTGTCTTGGCTACTTGTCTATACTGGTACGTCATTACGTATTGATAGGACCAACAGTTGAGATGTATTCTTCTATCTGACTTAAGTGAAGAATCAAGATCTCGGTGACTCATAAATCTTAATACTAATAAGTATTCAGATATATATGTTAATTCGTATATCACTTTGACTTACTATGAGCGAGAGTTAAATACTAACTCGAGTACTCTGTATCTTGGGTGATAGCGGTTAATATATGATATTTGATTATCTGTATTAGTACCCGTATCCGGTATAGGATAATGACATCCCCTTAAGGAGCTCAATAAGGTTTATTACGCTAAACCCTGCAGGTTGATTAAGTTCAGGCGTAATAATAATGATTGAGTGGTACTGCTTAAGGAATTATTAAGAGATTAATTAATTTAAGCTGTCAGAGCTCTAATTAATTAATGGATGTCGGATATTTTAAATACGGAGATTTAATAAGTCTAAATACAAGCCCCGACTCATCACCGGCAATAAAGGGGTAAGTCAGTATCGGTTCTCTAGTGGAATGAACTGATATTTATAAATTAATTATGGTCTGGGCTGACCATGGATGAATTAATTTATTTGAGGCCCATCTTTATTCCTTGTATCTGGTCCCTGGGCTGGCCCAATGTCTCCAAGCCCTAGAAGACAGTAATTTTCGGCCCTCTCACTAATGTGGCGCCTCCTCCCTCTTTTCTGTATTTTTAAATACAGCTGTCAGCTCTCAGGAAAATACACTGATAAAAATTAGGGTTTGAGAGCAGAGGGAGGCGCAGAAAATCGTGAGGTGCCATTCTGTCTTGGGAGTTCTCATAGCTCGTTGTCCATCCAACGTTGGGAATTGAGCGGGATACAGTCGAGAAGATCAGAGCTGGAGTCTGAATCATTCGACGCGATCATCAACCATCTGTGCATCCGATTCTCAAGTAAGTTTTCCTAACACCTGTGTGCAGCTGTTAAATTCATAGGAGCATGTTAGGAATTAATCGTTGTATGATGAATTAATAATAATCCAAGAAACGATCATCGGGCAATCGAGTATTAATTCAATTTAATATTCCTTCAGAAATCACCCCTTCCCTTTTGTTTTGAAATTTTCAAAATTTTGGGGATTTTTACCCTTCAAAAATTTTTCCTTTTCTTTCCTTAAATTGGGGTGAGAAATGTGATCTATGAAATATTTGGTGATGAGTGATGTGTGTTTTGAAAAGCTATATCTTGAGATGCAAAGTTTGATTGAGTTTAGTTTACCCAAAATTGGGAAATTTTGAGTTGATGTCTTAAATGATGAATTGATGATGAGTATGAGATTATGAGATGTCTAAGATGATGATTGATGGAGTAGATTGAGGATGTGATGTTAATTGGTGACTTTGATGTGAGTTAGTTTGATGAAAATTAGGGATATGTGTATCTATGCCCTAAATTGTTAATTGATGGTTTATATGTGTGATTAAATGGTTATAATTGATAGATCTAAGGTTGGATTAATGTTTCATATGTATTTGTGGAAATTCAAAAAGTTTAGTTTAATAAAAATTAGGACTTTCATGCCTATGTGTTAATTAAGTGAATTGACTAAGGATAAATGAAATTGAGCATGATATTAGGGTCTAATAATGTTTGGTTAGGTCAAATGTTGGTTATATGAAATTTTGACTTAGTTTAGTTTACACAAGTTTTTGGGTATGCATATGTTGTGAGGTCAATGCTTGGTTTAATGAGGTTTATTTGCTATACGATCATTATGTGAATGGTTGTCATACCTTAATTAAGAGTCCACGTTGATACGTGAGTTTTTCTCCGAGTTTAGTTTGCAGGATAAAAGAGAGTCTATGTATGTGTAGTAAGTTATATGATGCATGAGGTCATATATGTGTAATTGAGTACTTTTGAGTATGAAAATGAGATGAGAGTTGAAATGATGCGTTTTTTTGAAATGTTTTCTTTGAGATTTGAGTTTGAGATGTAAGAGAAGAGTCAAGTTTGAGTTGTGATGAGTAATATGTTCATGTTTGAATGTTTTTGAGTGTTATAAGTGTTTAAGATGAGTTTTGTGAAGTTTCCATTAAAGGAGTGTAGAGTTGAGCATGTTTGCTTGTGAGTTTGAGTTGGGAGTTATTTTGAGACGGACTGACCTACTGTTTTAGATGGGTTATTGTTACCCAAACACCATGAAAATTTTATGATAAGTATATATGAGAATATTGAAAATATCGGTAAAATTCCAAGTCAATTGGACTTTGTTTACTATTTTTATAAAATGTAAAACCCCAAATGCTACATTCTGCCGAAATGTTTGGTGAGTAACCAATAGAGTCACCTTTTCCAGTATCCTTCCCTAACTTTTTGGATCCCAAATTTTTATTTTTAAGAAATGATTGTCTTATATAAGTACCCATCAAATTTCAAGTCGTTTCGGAAACGTTTACTATTTTTCACAAATCAAAGTTTTCAATTGCTCAAAACTACCGAATACGGTAGACTGTAGGAAAACAGTCATATCTCCTAAATTACTTGGAGTGTTTAATCCTAATTTTTTTTGAATGAAACTAGACTCAAAGAGGTTTTGAAATTGAGTCGGCACAGAATGAAGCTTGTTTGTGACATGTCTATGTGTGAATTTATATGCTTATGTGATTATGCTTGTTTATGTGCTTGATTGCTATGAGTTTAATCCGAGTGGAGTGTCAAGTCGAGAGTAGGACTTGTGAATCTTTAGGAGTTAAGTATACCTAGGGACTGAGACTTATTGAGTATAGACGTTGAGTGATAATTTATAGTTTGAGACGAGATTGGTTTTAGTGAATGAGTTCTAACTAAGGTTTGTTTTATCACATGAACCTTCGATGACGATGATGATGATGATTATGAAGGCCCGAGCGAGACAAAGAAGTAAGTCGCCTGTTTTCTTTCCAGGTTGAGCGAAGGACTTCAGGTGGACAATATTTTGAGTATACATATATCATACGAGCTTTCTAAACTGTTTTGATGATGTTATGAGTTTATCAAATGTTTTGAGATAAATGATGTTTGAGAACTATTTGACTTGCCACTTTTTTTGTTGATAATGACTTGTGTGTTACCCTCTACTGATGAGACGAATTCGGTCCTGCCTCAAGCGGGATTTTGTGCACTGAGGTGACTGATTTATGCTTAATTGTTCTAAATTTTGGGGTTTGCATGAGCTTTATTTTAAGATAATCTTCTGGAAATTGGTGCGTTTTATGGTGTATTTTATGCTTTGCAGGAGATTTAGGTTTTCGAGATGAAGAGTGCAAATGTTGGAGAGTTTGGGCTAAGAATTACGTTTTTGTGCATACTCTGGCACGTCAGAGAAGCGGAACCCCGTGCGGAAGCCAGAGCAGCGAAACCAAGCTCTCCAGAGCAGAGAAGCGCTCCAGATCCAGAGAAGTCATTCGCCAGAGCAGCGAAATCACACGTCAGAGGGGAGAAAAGTCATCGCAGCGAAGCCAGAGGAATCAAAAGCGCCAGAGGAATCAAAAGCGCCAGAGGAATCAAAGTCAGATGAATCAAAGCCAGAGGAATCAAAGTCAGAGGAATCAAAGCCAGAGAAATCAAGAAGCCAGAGGAACCGAATGCCAGAGCAGCGAAGTCAATCTCCAGAGCAGAGCTTGCTATGCCAGAGCGGAAGCCGTTTCTCTGGAGAGGTCCATTTCTATGACAACATCCGTTCCTCTGGCGAGAGCTGCGTATTCGGCCAGAATGGAGATGACTTGCAGAGCACGCCAGCTGGAGAGTTGCCTTATCTTCCACGATTCTATTTCCTTTAAGAGTCCAGCTTTGCATGGCAACTCCCATGGTGATCCATAGGGATTCGAAGTCTATAAATAGGGCCATACTTTTCATTGTAAAAATCATCCCTTGCCCTAGTTTTAGACGCCATCTTTGCGATCTGTTGGCATCTGAAGCTTAGGATTTAATTGATTGCTTTCTTAGTGCTTTCATAGTTTCGAATTTTATTGTTTTTCTTAGTTAATTAGTTTCAATTTAGTTTTGTTTAGCTTTTATTCTTGGATTGTGATTGAGTGACACAATTACATGTTCAAGGATTTTACGGTATTTCGTATTTCAATTCAATTTATTTTGTTTAATCATATTTATGCTTTTCGTTTATGTTTATGCTGTCTTTTTAATTATGCATTTTAGTTTCACGCCTAGATTAGAAGTCTTTAAATTTACAAGTATTTAATTTCTTAAGTTAGGTTTAATTTGAGTTGTTTAAATTCTTGCCTAGGTTAAGTTTAAATTCAAGTCAAGTTTAAGTTTAAGTTTAAGTTTAATTTTCAGTTCTAGATTAATAATCAAACTCTTTACTGCTTTCTTTATACAAGTTCTTTTACGCTAAATTTATTCCTGTGTATTGCTAAGATATGGCAAGTTTCAAACCTATAGCTCTAAGAGCACCTTTCTTGTTTTTCGGCGTTTTCCGACTGAGTATTATGTACTCACGCCCTGCATGTATTTCTAAATGTGCAGGCTAAGCGAGGAGCGAGATTCGTCTGGTGCTGGTGGGAAATTGTTCAGCTGATGTATTTATTTTATCGCATTTCTATTGTGTCGAAAAAGTCTTGAGGATTGATATACTTTATTTTCTTTGGAATCAAGCAATTTACTCGCTGTTATATGTCTTCATACATATAATCGATTCGCCTTTTGTTGCGATACTCTGAATATTATGATTCCTTATGAAAAATGAGCTATACCTGTTTTGTTTTTGTTCTTGAAAATCCTGATATTTATGGAGTTATGACGATGTTGACGTTTATACCCCTGGAGTTGATTTATGATGATTTTCCTTAGCACTTTTCATGCGAGCTTCCGCTTGATGTTCCATCTATTCTTCTTGTATTTTATTCTTTTAAAATAGTCGTATCGATACTCGGTCCACGCTATCACTAGCGTCGGGGATCGGGCTGCAACATTAACATCAGGGCATGGACGATGCTCTTAGCATCATGCTGAATCTCAAGAAAAACGTTCGGAGAGTCAGATTGAGCTGCTTGTTTAAATTTGATGAGAGTAATCTTGTTATTTTTATGAGCAAGCATAACTCAGTGCACGAGCATGTCATGCACATGAAATTTTTTTTTGACGGACTTGAATTGCTCAGTGGAGCATCCACGGTGAGGCAAAAGTCGATATTATCCTGAACTCTCTTCCCAAGTCTTTTAATTAAGAACTTTCGTCTCAACGCTGTTATGAGCAAGAAAGATAATACTATTTTCGAGTTATTGAATGCTCTAGTTACAGCTAAGGAAGTTGTGGGAAAGAGATGTGCAAGCACTTGTTATTGCCAAAAGAGGGCCATCTTCTTCGTCGAAAGACGGGAAGAAGAAGGGTCCAAGGGGCAAAAAAGACAAGGAAAATAGTGGGAGTAGTGGTGTGATAAAGATTGAGTATTGGAGATTTTTTCTTTCAATACTCAAGGCAAAGGGTTAAGGTACTTCACTTGCTGTAGTAACTGAGACATGTCAACTCGTTTTCTACTCAGTTGTGAGTAGTGGATAGCGAGAGAAACTGATCATGATTGTTGCACCTTGCATGGCTTTTTAAGTTGACAATGAAGCTGAAAAGTGATGAGATGATTGTCTTCATAAGCAACGCGACAAGAGTTGCAGTTGTTGCAATTGGAGACTTGTCTTTATGTTCTAAAGACATAGTTTAGTTTTTGAGAGTTCCTTATCAAGTTCCAAAAGTTTGAATAGATGGATATGTTGGGAACTTAATGAAATATCTTAATCCTAGTTTTGATGATACCAAAATCATTAGGTTTCAATTGTAATAGACTAGAACTTTTCGAACTCAAGTCTTAGAGTTCTTTTTGATGTTTAGTAAAACTGAAGACTGAAGAACGAAAGACTGAAGACTGAAGATGCCGACTGAAGTAACAAGTAAGGCAAAGTCAAACATTGATATTTGACTTATCAGTCGAAGGATTTTCGACTGATTACTTAATGCGTGCCACGAGGATTCAGCGGATTGATACTAAAGTCAAGTATCAGTTAAACATTCTTCCTCAGACTGAACCTCAAACGTTCAAAGGAAGTCATGCACTCCTGAAGTACAACTGCATTAAATGCAGAGATCTCAGGATCGTCTTTTCTCTGCAAAGGCTATTCATTTTGGTGATTACCTTTTCAGAGATGTCGCATCTCCTGCTCTTCAAAGTATTCGTTCTCACCAAACAAGGAACCTCGAAGATTGGAGCCGCATCCCAAGTTCAAATTACTCTCTAACGGTAGAAATCTTGAAGACCATCTCCGCCAACGGATCCATTCAAGATGTCTCTAATAAATAGCGCTCGATGATCACTTCAATCTTCATCGATTCAACAACATAAGCTGAAACGCTGCCAAATTTATTACTCAGGTAAACCAAGCCTCCCCAAAGTTTGAATCGAAGAAGAGAATCACAAAGCCAAAAATCAGTCACTGCTGATTACATACATTCTCTTAGACCTTAGGAAAATATTGTATATCCAAAGCCTAGGTAAAACTGACTGCAAAGAACTTGTTCTTTGTGGTTTAGTTGGCAAGTTTTCAAACCTCTCTTCAACCAACCGAATTGAGTGTTTGTGTCGAAAAGAAGTTCAGGCCTAGGAGGGAGAAATCCAACCAGGTGCGTTGGTACTGAAGATAGGATCTTCAGTTGTCTCGGTTGGTGTGCACCCGCAAGCACACATTCAGGTTTGTTGTGCACCCGTAAGCACTAGCATCGGTTTGCAGTGCACCCGTAAGCACTTGCTTAGTGAAGTTATTGGTCTGATCAACCGACCGTGGATGTAGGAAGTATTTTCCGAACCACGTAAAAATCTTTGTGTTATTTACAGCTTTCAGTACTTTCTTTCTTACTTGTGCTCTTACCTTCTTAAACTAAAAACTGACTAATTGCAAAGAGAAACTTAACGACTGACAACGTGTTTAATTACACAGGCTATTTCGAAACAAAAGTTTTCCGCTGCGTGTGTTATCAATCTAACTGATCTATCTTCTGATAGTTAGTAAAGATTCATAACATACCTCTGTTTATCAAACTCGACTGAAGCCTTACGTGTATCAGTTAAAGTCTGTGACTTAACTGATAACTCCTTACTGAAGAGTATTCAGTATCAGTCGTCAACCCAATTTTCACAAAACTCTTTTCAGTAAACAGGTTGAGTCAGTTTGTATTTAAAGTTTCGTTTCAACTTGAAAAATAGCCCATAGGTGTATTCCCCCCCCCATACACCTATTCGAGACCCTTCGGACCTAACAATTGGTATCAGAGCAGGTTGTTCGAAAGAACAATTTTTCTTTGATCAAAGTTCTATTGAACTAGATCCTACGAAGGGTTATTTTCACTTCTTAAAATATTTTCAAGATTTTTCTTGGGTTTGCATGTTCTGTGTTCCTTTCTCCGTTCCTGTGTTTTCCTTTTTCTTTCCCTCATGAATAGGACCAAGGAAGGCTCCTCCAGTGACTATGTCAACACATTCTTTCGAGGAGTCAACAGACTTGAGATTGGGCCATTGGATTCAGACCTCAACGACAGATTAATCTTCCCTGAAGAAAACATGAGTCCAACCCACTCACCTCCAGGAGAAACTTGTGAATACGATCAAGTTCGACAAAAGTATATGGACCAAAGAATGAGATTTGAAAATCTCCTTAGGGAACATTGGCAAATCATCAGAGAGATTCTCTATGTGCAAGACATTCGAGAAAATGTCATGTAGTCGAAGTTGATAGAAGAAGTATTCAAGAACGCAGACTGTTAAACAGACTGAAACTCTTACAGTCTCAGAAGCAGGAACTTCTACCTCTTCTTGAAGAAGCAGAAAAGGAATTCAAGAAGACGTCAGAAGTATTCGAAAAGGTGATCCATGAAACATCACTGCAGATCAGAAGAAAGATGAAAGATGAAAATCAGGAGAATCAACAGACAAAAGCCAAAGTGTCTAAAGCAGAACCAGTCATCAGTCAAGGGGAAACTTCATCGACTGATGACTCGAAACTGATGCTATCAGTCAACAACTGAAGAAGAACAAAACACCTATCAGGAACTCAACCGTGCTGTTTAAACCAGCTGTTTTGTAAGACTTCTCATTAGTTGCTAAAATGTTTGACTGAAATGTCTTTATTAAGAATTACTTAAATTCTCTGTTCTCTGTATACTCAGCTTTTCAACTTCTCTCATGCAATCTATTTAGGTTTTTCTTTTTTTAAACATTTATCTCCATGTTTGCACGATCGCGGATCATTTTACTAACAAGCGGAATCCGCGACACGTGTTGATTCCGCACTCGCCCGGATTTCAAAAGTTCATTGAAACCGCCTTGGACACGATTTCCCACTTTCTCCTCCATGACACTTTATCTTCTATAAGGATCCACTCAATCCATCAGAATCTCTCACCTCTAATCTTGACACAATATTTTCTTTGGAAATTTCTTCCAAAACTTGCCTAACATTTGAATCCACACATTTACCAGTGAGATACTCTCTTAGTTATTGCAGAAATTCTCTTATGCACTTTCAATGGCAAGATCCTCCTTATCCGACAAACAATAATCGGTTTGCTTTGAAGCTTCAATCACGAGTGAAGCACTTCTAAACCTTGAAGAACACGCCAAGATCAATGAAATATTGAGTCGACATGGCAGGATAAATTTCCTACACAGTGTACCAGAATTCTTTCTCGACGAATAGACCATCAAGAAGTTCTATGACACCATAAAGCTAGACGAATCGACTGGCGATTACACTGCAGAAATCGACATCTTCACCACTGAAGATTTCTCAGAGTCGATAAAATTTGTCGTCAACGTCTCAAAAGCAGCAAGAGAATTGTTCCATCTCCCTGCTGAAGGCCCTGCTCCAACCTTCTCAGATGAAGAAGCCACCAATCTCTTAAGAGATGCCCTGAAGGATGATGCCTCTTCCAACACGAACATCAAGAAGGTCTTGAACATGTCAAGACTTCATCCTCATCTCAGACCTATTGCCAAGATGATTAAGAGATGCTGGTTTGGCATTCTTAGGTCGCCAGATCACCTGTCGAGGCCAAACAAACTGGTGCTGATCGCACTCTTGGAAGAAGGCCCATTCAACTGGGAAAAGGCATTTTTTCAAATCCTTGCTGAAGAAAGGGGGGAAACTCACTCTTCCAAACACTTGCGACAAGGGACAAGCGTGTCGTCAATCATCCTGCACAGCACGAGATGGATTCAATGTTTCTGGAAGGATACCACCAAAGTTTTCTCATCCATCTACCTGTTCGAGGATCACAAGGGCACCTCTAAGGTTCCTCTCACTGTGGTCAATACAAGTCCTGCTTCATCAACCAGAGTTTTTAGACGAACAAGAAGCTCATCAAGAAAAACTCCTATTGGTCTTAAAGGTCCAATAGAAATTGACCTAGTCAGTCCGAACATCACAACTGATGTTCCACCGAGAACAACTCATGAGAAAATCATTCTCAATTCATCCACTCCACTGGATGAATCTGGTCAAACGCCTCTGAGATCACAAGAACCTCATTCACCAACTCATGAAGATCAAGCTCCTCTTGTCCCACCAGTCAATACGGAACAAGAAGAACAGTTCCAGTGACCACTCCCTCCTCTGTCAGGATATTTTCAGTTCTGCACTGAAACCTTTCAAGAAACGGTCTCATTCTCTAACCCTAATGCTCCTTCCTCCTCAACTGCTACACCATCCACAGAGCTCAGGAACTACTTCCTAAAGCTCGCGCAACATAGTGTCAACATCTCTCTGCTTTCAATCCTCGCCGAGAAATATCCCGATGCTTATCAAGATCTGGTCAGATACCATTTCTACACATTTGTCAAAACGGCGCCCAAATCCCAATTCCAAGGGATTGAAGAAATGATGAAATTCTCTAAGTTTGAATCCTTAGGGGCTGATATCTTTGAGAAATTCAACGTCTTAAATCTGTGGGATGCTATCCACGACTGGGTACCGAACTTCAGACAATATCTGCTTGCCAAAGGATTGCTCAACATTCCCGTCAATCAAGAGAAATCTCCCTCAGAGTCACCTCATGGTCCAGATGACTTTCAACCGAATCAAACGACTGAAGAGACACCAGCTGCGAGAACTCACTCAACTGATGCAGAGATTCGACTGGTGAAGATAAACCTCGAAGCACAAGAGATGGAGCTAGCTGGCATAAAGGTCAAAATTGTCTTTCTCGAGTCAGCAATGATGAATCTACAGCATCAGAGTGAACAGCCAGAGATGGATGCAGCCACAACTGGAATGAGAAAGCATAAAGATGAAAGCAAAGAAAAAAAAGGGAAAGAGAAAGAAGAAACAGAGACTGAAAAGAACCCTAAAGAAAGAACCGGCAAAAGACTTCGCTTTGATTAAGTTCAGGTGAATAAATAAATGGTAAAGAAAGTCGAGTCTTGCTGATCATTGAGTTTGTATTTTTGATGAATTGATCTTGTTAAAATTTCACTCTTTTGTAGCTTTCTTGTTATCGCGTGTTTCCAATCGCGCTTTGAGTTTGACTTTGTCAATTGTTTTCTCATCAGTCTAAGTCCCCTTTACTGATTAAATGAATTGAATTTCTGTTGTCTTCAGACAAATGCTTATTGTCTCATTCATGTTTGTATCTTACTCTGTTGAGTTTAGATTGTGAATTGTTTGAGCATATGTTTAGGGGGAACGTTACTATCTGATCACTCGAACTCGTGGAAGAAGAAACTCATTATGAACAATCAGTCCAGTTATGGTTAAGTGCAGCACATTGTTGTGAACTTTACAGTATTGATGAAAACGCACTAAAATCTTCAATTGAAGTGTTCTTAACTGTAGCTGATAGGAACTGAGATGATATTTTATTGAATTCGGAAACTATATTTTTCTTGCTGAACAAGATTTATTCAAATTACCTTTTGAATATATCTTATTCAAAAGATACCTTTTATTGAATTCGGAAACTATATACCTTTTGAATATATATTTTATTGAATTCGGAAACTATATACCTTTTGAATTAATTATGTCACAAGAAAACTGTAAACTTTGGATTATTAAACTAAAACTTGTAAAGTAAATTAACGTGAATTAAACTTAACTAAAACTTAATCTTAAAATTATCTAGGCAAATTAAACTATTAAACCCTAGGCAAGATTAAACGCATAAAAGTAAAGGAATTAACTAGGCAAATTGTATTTAAATAACTTTAATTAAAAGCTTCTAATCTAATCTAACTAGGCAGAAACGAAATTGCATAATTTAAAGGAAAGCATGAAAACGCATAATTGAAATAGCAGAATTTAAATTGCAGAATTTAAAGAAATGCAAGTAAAAGAAAATAAATAAACTTGATTAAAGAAATACCGTAAAACCGTCTCGAGAAGTAATCTGTCACGTAATTACAACTCTAAATGAAGAACTAATCTAAAACATGAATTAAAAGAACTATAATAAACTAACAAAAAACATGATCTCGAAACTAAGACTAAGAAAGCATGTAAACCTAAGTCTTCGGCTGCCTAGCGGAAACTAAAGATTAGGGCAAAGGATTGTGTTTAACTAAGCTAAACTAAGTGTCGGAGGCAAAATGATTGTGTTCTTCTTCACGTTCAAGCCTCCTTTTATAGACTTCTTTCAACCCTAATTAGCATCAAACTCGGCTTCAAAACTGGACTCTTAAGATAATAGAATCGTGCATCCAATGGTAATCCAGTTGGCAGCGTGCTCTGCAAGTCATCTCAACTCTGGCAAAAAATCGGCTAACTCTGGAAACATAAGCGAACTCTGGAAAGTCGGCTTTGCAAAGGCATAGTGCAGAGCTGAAAGTCAGCTCTGGCAGTAGCGAGCTCTGAAAAAGGCAGAGCTGAAAGTCAGCTCTGCAAGTTCAGTTCTGCATAGTTCAGCTCTGCAATCCAGATCTGGCGAGTAGTACATAGCTGAAAGTCATCTTTGCATAAGTTGACTCTGTCAATCCTTAGCTCTGCTCTGCCGAGTTTACTCTGGCGCGTAAGTCAGCTCTGTCGAGTTTAGCTCTGCTGATTTAGCTCTGCTCTGACAGGTTTGTTCTGCTCTGGAGATCTTAGCTCTGCATAGGGAAGTTCAGCTCTGACTCTGCAAGTTAGCTCTGATCTACTACAGAGCTATCCTCGCAGCTCTGCTTTGGCGAGCTTCTCAGCTCTGCTCTGCAGCGGGCTTTTCTACTCTGGCGCGGGCTTTTCAGCTCTGCAGCGGGCTTTTTAGCTCTGCACACCAGAGTACGCCTAAAAACATCATTCTAACCCAAAATCTCCAAAATTACACTCTTCCAACTATAAAACCTAAATCTCCTGCAAAGCATAAAACAAACCATAAAACGCACCAATTTCCAAAAGATTTAACTTAAAATATGCACACCAAACCCCTAAAATTAGAACAATTGAGCATAAATCAACCCCCCACACTTAGCCTTTTGCTTGTCCTCAAGCAAAATCAAAATGAATCCTAGGAAGAAATTGGTTTCAACGATGCTTATTTCCATCCAAACATTCAACAAGTCAATTCCAAATTTTACAATCAACATACATCTCTCGATCATGCAAGTAACTTAAAGTTTACGAAGCAACAAAACAGTAATGCAAGTAATTCGATCAGACCCAATTCTCCGCTAGAAGTGAATTCCACCCAATTCTCCGCTAGAAGTGAATTCCCTAATGTGATCACCTTTATAATCAATATCACCATTTTTCACACTTTGTGTGCTTAAGTTTTTGACAGTTGAGCCATAATTCATGAAATAAAAACCATTTGGATGTAATCCAAAGTCTTTTCACGTGGTTTCCCATGCTCATAGTTAGACTAGAGGAGCAGAGACTCAGAGCTATCACGTTTAGAATTGGCCAGATGTTTCAGACCTGGTATTTTCAGAACTGGCAATTCGTCCATCAAATAAGGATACGATCATAGGCAATCACAATGACAACACTCCTTCTAGCATCTACCGGACAAATCACATTTTACTTACTTACAATCGTGTTGCAACAAAACTCAAATTCTCTGCATAAACAAGAAACATATATCAAGAGTAAAACAAGAATAACCACCATTCATTCACAAACCTGAAATTCACATCGAAAACCATCTTATCTTCCACAAATTCATAAAAATTAGCAAGTATCAAAGAATAAGCTAAGCATAGAAAGACCAATCTCGCCCAATTGAAAGCATAAACAACAAGACACCCTCCCCCCACACTTAAAGCATGCCATGTCCTCAGGGCACAAAAGAAATAAGTAGAGTTAGAAAACATCCCTGATTATCGGCATTGAAAAACTGAAACATTGTGAGAGGTGGCGAAAAGTGGGTTTTGAAGGAATATTAAATTGAATTAACGTTCCGTTTGCCCGATGATCGTGTCTTGGATTATTATTAATCTATCATACAACGATTAATCCTAACATGCTCCTATGAATTTAACAACTGCACGTTGGAGTTAGAAAATACCTGAAGAATTCCTAAGAATTCGTCAATCTGTCGCTGAAACAGGTCAGCCAACTTCAATGCTCCGTTTGGCCCCTCAAACGACCTCCAATCGTATTTTGTGCAGAAATACGACTTCTTCGTCTTCGAGAGAGCTTTCCGTGGCCGCATGATTCGTCTGAATCGGAGTTCTGTGGAGGAAGTTATGGCCGTTTTACGGAGACTGCCAGAACTTGGTTTCCTGCGAAAATCTGACTCCAGCTCCGATCTTCTCGACTGTATCCCGCTCAGCTTTCACCGTTGGATGGACAACGATCTATGAAAGTCCCAAGAGAGAAATAAGCCCCACACGTTTTTCTTCCCTGCGCCCCACAGCTCTCAAAACCCTAATATTTCATCAGTGTGTTTTCCTGAGAGCTGACAGCTGTATTTAAATAAAATTAAATACGTGTGGGCACAGAATTAGTGTAGGAGGCGTCTTTCTCTCCTTCTAGGGCTAGGAGACATTGGGCCAGTCCAGGGACCAGATACAAGGAATAAAGATGGGCCTCAAATAAATTAATTTATCTATGGTCAGCCCAGACCATAATTAATTTATAAATATCAGTTCATTCCACTAGAGAACCGATACTGACTTACCCCTTTATTGCCGGTGATGAGTCGGGGGGCTTGTATTTAGACTTATTAAATCTCCGTATTTAAAATATCCGACATCCATTAATTAATTAGAGCTCTGACAGCTTAAATTAATTAATCTCTTAATAATTCCTTAAGCAGTACCACTCAAACTTTATTATTACGCCTGAACTTAATCAACCTGCAGGGTTTAGCGTAATAAACCTTATTGAGCTCCTTAAGGGGATGTCATTATCCTATACCGGATACGGGTACTAATACAGATAATCAAATATCATATATTAACCGCTATCACCCAAGATACAGAGTACTCGAGTTAGCATATAACTTTCACCCATAGTAAGTCAAAGTGATATACGAATTAATATATATATCTGAATACTTATTAGTATTAAGATTTATAAGTCACCGAGATCTTGATTCTTCACTTAAGTCAGATAGAAGAACACATCTCAAACTGTGGTCCTATCAATACGTAATGACGTACCAGTATAGACAAGTAGCCAAGACAAACTACTTCCATCTATACTGCAGCCTAAACCAATAACTTGTCCTAGAGTTATTTCGGCTGTGATCATATTATATCTCTTAAGGTTATTCCAATTATATGGTCTTCTGTGATCTACAACACACCATATAATCTACTTATATAGAGATAAAGAACATACATATGCAATCATGAACACAATCAGATAGGAGATTAGATAGTGAACTTAGGAAACATTGTATACAAGCATAAAACGTTCTTGCTTTCAGTATACAAATCCAACAATCTCCCACTTATACTAAAGCAAACTTTTAGTATACAATGCGTCTATTTACCAATCACCTAACACTTGTCCCACTTATACTTAAAGTTTCCTAAGTGGGTGGCATCAATCTGGCATCAATCGCATTCCCATCTTTCAATGACCATTTGCGATAAGCCTTTTGTGAAAGATCAGTAGGTTTCTCCAATATGTGAGAATTTATTCTTTGAGCACAAAAACCTCGATTTACGAATAATCGTATAACTTGGTACTTACTCTCCATGTGTTTAACCCCTTGTGGTTCTTGGATTCCTTAGAGTTCGCAACTGCACTTGAGGTATCACGAAGGTGATGCTCCCACGCAAACTAGGAATTACCCTTAGATCCTGGAGGTAGTGGTCAAACCAAAAGGTTTTACCTCCCAAGAAAAAACACATAGCTCGAGGTAATTATTCTTTGTTCCGGTCAGCCTGGAAATCCGAAATCATATAATCCAAAAAGGAACTAAACTGTCTAACTAGTAAACTATCCTTATTCTCTAGTCATGGACTTGAGAATATAATTTACCACAGTTCAGTGTCCTTAACTAGGACTATACAGATATCTTACAATCATGCTAACTGCATAGCAAATATAAGATCTCGTACATAGCAATCCATACATGAAGCTTTCTACTGCGGAAACGTAGAATACTGCCTTCATTTCCTCAACCTTAATAGGCATCTTAAGACATAGTCTTTAGATAAAGGAACGCCATATCTAAAAGGTAGCAATCCTTTCTTGGCGGTATTCATACTACAACGAGTATTCTCAGTATCAATGTAAGACACTTGAGATAAGCCCAACATCCTTTTCTAGTGATCCCTTATTACTTTGATCACAAAGATGTATACTGTACCTCCTTAGTCTTTCATATGAGACTGTTCGGATAACCATTACTTTATGTCTTAACAATAGCTCCATATTGTCGCCAATTAGGAGGATATTGTTTACATAAAATGCAAGATTAACCACATCACCGATGACACGAGAGCGATTGACACGAGATGTTTCTCTCCCTCCCTCACGTAACCTCGATGGTTTAAGTGAGCTGCTATGGGTAAAATGATCCGAATGTTCTGAGCATGGCACTGGCGAAAATATCATCATAACCTATACCCTCACACTGGGCATAACCTTTCGCCACCAGTCTAGTTTTAAAAACTACGACCTTGCTCATTCGGACTTATCATTCTCTTGTATACTCACTTGCAACCTATGGCTTTACGTCATTCTGGTAGCAAGATTTTCTTAGTATACAACCATATTCTTAATGGATTGCTCCATTGAGGCGTGCCAGGAATCTACATTCTCGTCTTCCACTAATTCCAAGTAGATATCTGGGTCGATTCTCTTATATTCACTACCAGAGACTGAATCCAAAGATTCTCCCAAGAATATAAATCGATCGGGTTCTCCCACAACCCTCCCACTACAATGGATCTGTGGTGGCACATGTGTGTCAACAGTGCGTGCAGTGTCTTGTGGTACAAAACTCTTGCACACTTGGCTTGGGTGATGGAATCGCCTGTCTAATGTCTTCAATTTCTTGAAACACACTATCTGACTTGGATTAGTAATTATTCCCATAGTCCACTTCTAAGAATCGTGTGTCATTGCTAATAACCACCTTCTGATTCTTTAGGACTAATTGCAAAGATGCATAACTCATCATCGGACATATTTTTCCAAGAGTGACCTATTTCTTCTCTCCACCACACCATTTTATGTAGGGATTACACGGTCTAGTAAACTGGGTTGGAATCCCAAACACTGACAATGAATCAGAAAAGATCATTTTTAACACATTATTGGCCCTTTATCCCCTTTGTCATGAATGACCTGGTCTCCATCTTTTCCTCTATACAGGATTCGCAGGTTCGAAATAGTACAACCTGGATTGAATCCAATGTACTTATTTAGACACGAGCCTTTGGATCCTGTTAAGATAGATGTTACCTAATCTAGGGTATCAATATATGTGTAAGATCCTCATGAGAGATTAGCCTTAACTTTTCTCTTTCTTTTGTTCGATGATGTAAATGCAATATAAAGGTATTTTGAAGACAAGTTATAGTGTGAAGAGAGATGTTCAAAAATACAAGAATAGACAACTTTTGTCATTTCTTATGATAGAAACAGCACTATCAAAAATGACATAAGATCCATCTATTCAAAATTTTGGAACATGATAAGGAACTCTCAAAAAACTAAACTATGTCTTTAGGACTTAAAGACAAGTCTTCAATTGCAACAACTGCGACTCTAGTCACGTTGCCTATGAAGACAATCATCTCATCACTTCTCAGCTTCCTTGTCAGCCTTAAAGCCATGCAAGGTGCAACAATCATTATCAGTTTCTCTCGTTATCCACTACTCACAACTGAATAGAAAACGAGCTGACATGTCTCAGTTACTATAGCAAGTGAAGTACCTTAACCCTTTGCCTTGAGTATTGAAAGAAGAAATCTCCAATACCCAATCTTATCACACCACTACTCCCACTATTTCCCTTGTCTTTCTTGCCCCTTGGACCCTTCTTCTTCCCGTCATTCGACGAAGAAGATGGCTCTCCTTTGGCAATAACAAGTGCTTGCACATCTCTTTTTCCACAACTTCCTTAGCCGTAACTAGAGCATTCAACAACTCAAAAGAAGTATTATCTTTCTTGCTCATAACAGCATTGAGGCGGAAGTTCTTAATTAAAAGACTTGGGAAGAAAGTTCAGGATAATATCGACTTTTGCCTCACCGTCGATACTCCCACTGAGCAAGTCAAGTCCGTCAAAAAATTTGCATGACATGCTCGTGCACTGAGTTGTGCTCACTCATAAAAATAACAAGATTACTCTCATCAAATTTAAATGAGCAGCTCAGTCCAACTCTCCGAACACTTTCTTGAGATTCAGCATGATGTTAATAGCATCGTCCATGCCCTGATGTTGGAGCTACAAGGTTTGTGACATTATACTCATAATATAGCATATAGCCACATTATTCGCCTTATGTCACCTTTTATGTAATTCATTTTTCTCATCAGTTGACTCATTATTCGGACCAATAGAATGTGGAGTAGTAAGCAACACAAAAATTGTGTTAGTTTGTGATAAAGATAAAAATCCAAAAACGCGTTTCCATTTTATATATGTGGACCGGTTAAAAGACTTTGTGCAAGAATAAAGAAACAGGAGACATAGACATATCTGAAAGTAAACAAAATTAAACATGTAAGAACATGAACGCATATAGTTCGTAACAATAATATTGTAACCTTTTGATAAAACAATATTAGTGAAACCTCCAACGGCTCAAAGAATTCCATATGTAAGCCACGTGGGGTGGACAGTTACACACGAACTCCTCAACCAGACTATTTACTTAGTCATTTAATTTCTATCCATGTCAACTTAACCTTTTGACAAAAGAAATTAATAGTTGGCACCTTGACTAGACCATATCATCATCAAGAAGGGACTCCGTGGGGGAGTTGTACATTGTACTTGATATGATATCTAAGCAATAACCACATTTTAACCTTGAAAATTAAATTCTCGAAATTAACATACTCACGCGGACCATGTCGCTTTCAATTTAATTTTCTTGGTTATCTTATTTAATACCATTCTCCAAAGTACTTATGAAAATTACACAAGTAAGCCACGTGGGGTGGACCGTTACTGCATAACTCCCACTACTTTAATGGTTTAAATATTTTTTATAGAAACCTCTTCTGACAAACTTATGAGAAACAGATATGAAGTAAGCCACGTGGGGTGGACCGTTACTCATATTGCTAAACACTTTGTCTAGAGACCGCATGTGGAGGTCTACATAATTTTAAGAATAAAACTAACTAGAAATAACCACAATTTAACTTTGAAATTAAATTCTCGAATTTTGACATACTCACTCGGACCATGCCGCATTCAATTTAATTTCTTAGTTATCTTATTTAAATCCATCATCTAAAGTACTCGTGAAAAATTATACGAGTAAGCCACGTGGGGTGGACCGTTACTGCATAACTCCCACTACTTTAATGGTTTAAATATTTTTTATAGAAACCTCATCTGACAAACTTATGAAAGAACAAACATGAAGTAAGCCACGTGGGGTGGACCGTTACTCATATTGCTAATCACTTTGTCTAGAGACCGCTTGTGGAAATCTAAATAATTTTAATCATCCATAAAATTATTAAGCTTAGTCTTTTTTCTTTCAAAAGGTTTGATCATGCTCAACACATAATCCTAAACATGCTCATCTAGAACGCAACATGTAACACATGCTCGCAGAATTCTAAAACATGCTTAAGAAAACGATAAACCTAGCATGCTTGTCTAAGCGCAGTTAATAAACACATATTAACAAGCAAAGACAAAACAACATGCTAAGAGCATAAAGGATTAACACCACGGCATGCAAAGAACAGTAATAAAAGAATTAAAATTCTTCGTGACCCATTCGTGGAATCCCAACACTAAACTATTACATTTTGTAAACAAAAGTAAAACTCGGCCCGAAAAAGCTTCAAAACAAGCCCGTCTTTGAAACTAGGGTTTGGGCCCCCTAGGGTTTCTTGAAACTCGCGCCTACCTAGGGTTCGGGACACCCTAGACGCCACCGCCACCACGCCTTGACAGCAGCCAGACGGACTCGGCAGCAGCCTGCCCGGCGTGGCAGCAGCTTCCCGGCGTGAGCAGCAGCCTGCCCGGCGCACCAGCAGCCTCCCGGCGCGAGCAGCAGCCTGCCCGGCGCACCAGCAGCCTCCCGGCGCGAGCAGCAGCAAGCCCGGCGTGCAGCAGCACCAGCCCGGCGCGCACAGCAGCCAGCCCGGCGCACAGCCCCAGCGTGCAGCAGCAGCAGCCCGGTGCGCAGCCCGGCATGCATCCTCAGCTCCTGGTCCCGGCAACCTCGGCAAATCCAGCACGAGAACAGCAGCAACGGCAGCAGCGGCCGCGCGACTCCAGCCGGGCACGCAGCAGCGCAAAGCACGCACGCGCAGCCCATGGCGCGCCCAGCCCCTGCTCGCCAGCTATGCTCCTCGGCCCTACCTTTGCCCGACCAGTCTCGCCCCTCGGCACCTCGCTGCCCTCTTTACTCTCCAACTCCGTTCTTCGATGTTGATTCGTCGTCGTCATCGTTCCGTTTTCCAACAATTACAGATTACAAAGGAAAACAAATACAATTTGAAACCCTAATCTAACCACGGATTTATCTCGTGGTGAAAAACGATTACAACGTCAAACGACGTATCCCACGAATCAACAAACCACGAAGAACAACAGCAGTAAAAACAAACGCACATTATTAATCGTACATAAATTAATAATAGAGCCAAGAAAATAATCCTGGGCTCTGATACCAATTGAAGGAATATTAAATTGAATTAACGTTCCGTTTGCCCGATGATCGTGTCTTGGATTATTATTAATCTATCATACAACGATTAATCCTAACATGCTCCTATGAATTTAACAACTGCACGTTGGAGTTAGAAAATACCTGAAGAATTCCTAAGAATTCGTCAATCTGTCGCTGAAACAGGTCAGCCAACTTCAATGCTCCGTTTGGCCCCTCAAACGACCTCCAATCGTATTTTGTGCAGAAATACGACTTCTTCGTCTTCGAGAGAGCTTTCCGTGGCCGCATGACTCGTCTGAATCGGAGTTCTGTGGAGGAAGTTATGGCCGTTTTACGGAGACTGCCAGAACTTGGTTTCCTGCGAAAATCTGACTCCAGCTCCGATCTTCTCGACTGTATCCCGCTCAGCTTTCACCGTTGGATGGACAACGATCTATGAAAGTCCCAAGAGAGAAATAAGCCCCACACGTTTTTCTTCCCTGCGCCCCACAAGCTCTCAAAACCCTAATATTTCATCAGTGTGTTTTCCTGAGAGCTGACAGCTTGTATTTAAATAAAATTAAATACGTGTGGGCACAGAATTAGTGTAGGAGGCGTCTTTCTCTCCTTCTAGGGCTAGGAGACATTGGGCCAGTCCAGGGACCAGATACAAGGAATAAAGATGGGCCTCAAATAAATTAATTTATCTATGGTCAGCCCAGACCATAATTAATTTATAAATATCAGTTCATTCCACTAGAGAACCGATACTGACTTACCCCTTTATTGCCGGTGATGAGTCGGGGGGCTTGTATTTAGACTTATTAAATCTCCGTATTTAAAATATCCGACATCCATTAATTAATTAGAGCTCTGACAGCTTAAATTAATTAATCTCTTAATAATTCCTTAAGCAGTACCACTCAAACTTTATTATTACGCCTGAACTTAATCAACCTGCAGGGTTTAGCGTAATAAACCTTATTGAGCTCCTTAAGGGGATGTCATTATCCTATACCGGATACGGGTACTAATACAGATAATCAAATATCATATATTAACCGCTATCACCCAAGATACAGAGTACTCGAGTTAGCATATAGCTTTCACCCATAGTAAGTCAAAGTGATATACGAATTAATATATATATCTGAATACTTATTAGTATTAAGATTTATAAGTCACCGAGATCTTGATTCTTCACTTAAGTCAGATAGAAGAACACATCTCAAACTGTGGTCCTATCAATACGTAATGACATACCAGTATAGACAAGTAGCCAAGACAAACTACTTCCATCTATACTGCAGCCTAAACCAATAACTTGTCCTAGAGTTATTTCGGCTGTGATCATATTATATCTCTTAAGGTTATTCCAATTATATGGTCTTCTGTGATCTACAACACACCATATAATCTACTTATATAGAGATAAAGAACATACATATGCAATCATGAACACAATCAGATAGGAGATTAGATAGTGAACTTAGGAAACATTGTATACAAGCATAAAACGTTCTTGCTTTCAGTATACAAATCCAACAGGTTTGCGGTTTGTGGCAGAGTAGAATTTCAGCGCTGGCATGTGCAGAGTGGAAATTCAGCTCTGACTCTGTACGGCAGAGTCAGAGTAGACGTGCATTCTTCAGAGTATGTTGAGTCAGATCTGGCCAGTTCAGGGCTGGCCTTTTCAGTGCTGGCGGCAAAGTTAGAGTAGAAATTGCAGCGCTGAAAACAAAACATTAACACCCAAAAATCAAAGTATCCGCAATAGCACCCAAAACTTAGGAAAACACAAAAACGAAAACGGAAAACAAAGAACAAGAAGAACAAAACATAAAAACCAAACCAACGGTGGGTTGCCTCCCACCAAGCGCTAGTTTTAAAGTCACCAGCCCGACGTAGAGGAACCTTAACCAAAATCACTATGAAACGTCAGCTGAATTAGTCCTTGTGAAAGCACATCATCCTCCATGTCAGCTGCGGCTCCTCTTAATGAGCAAACAGTGCTCATCACATTCATCATTCTCGCGAACCAAGAACTAGGTCGAGATTTCTCCTCTTTCTTCTTCTCCAAAGGTGGTACACTTTGCACTCTTAGCACGGTGTTATCCTTGCATGGAAGCACATCAGCCAGTTCTTCCTCAGCGGTTGCATCCCCTTTCACGTTAGGCGGTACTTCTTGCTCTGCATTAACGTTTAGTGGAAGCTTGGCCAAAAACTCATCTTCAATGGCCTCCTCCGTTTGCATATTGTCAATAAAATTTTGTATAATCTCGTCCTCTTCCGAGCTAGTGCTCATCAATTTCTCCTCTGTAAAATTCTGGCAAGAGCTCTTCGGAGCTGGCGGGCTGTTCAGAGCTGGATTGGTCAGAGCTGGCGAAATGGGCAGAGCTGGAGGAAAACTTTCTGCTCTGGCGTCCAACGTCAGAGCTAGCGGAACGTCTACTCTGGCATCCAACGTCCGAGCTGGACTAGGCAGAGCTGCGAAGGAATTTCTACTCTGGTCTCCAACGTCAGATCTGGAGTGCTATGCAGAGCTGGCAAATTACTAATTTACATGCATTTTCACTCCTTTATCGCGTTATTCATTAGCATTTTGGGTGTTTCTTTTTTAGTTCTTGAATGCCTTTGATTTGATTTGCTTAGTTTTGTGGAATAGACTACTCGTCCGTGCTCGTGCTATTTTTACAGGTTTTTGGACTCAATTTGTGAAGTTTTGGATGAAGTGTAGTGAAGTACGTGAAGAGACGAGTCCACAGGCGCGAATGGGGCTCAAATTGGGCATCAGATGAGCAAGAATGAGCGTTGGGAAGTTCGCGGGTCGGAGTGCGTGCGTCGGAGGTCACGCGGTCCGGGCATACGGCCGTATGCCACGGCCGCGCGACGGAGCAGAGCGTGTTGGAGGACCGCGGGGGCCAGGCACGCGGCCGTGCGAGCTGGCCACGCGAGACGCCTAGTTTTCATCCAGTTTTCGGATTTTTAGCCTTATGCGCGATTTTGGGGTATTTTTGAGTCCTACTTGACCTAGGGCATATAAATACTCCCCAAGAACTTATTCTCCGGAACCTTTTACTATCTATCATATTTATTTTATTTTTCCTGAGAGCTGAGAGAGACGGAGAACGGAGCGAGAGCAAGAACTGAAGATTCTCAATTTTACTACGATTTTTCGTGTTGGATGTTTATTTATTTTATTGAGAATTGTATTCTAGTTCATATGTCTACGTGTGGCTAGAATCCCGTTTCCCAGGGTTTAGGGAATAGACATGATTTGAATTTCTGACTGTTTAATTAAATTAATTGAGATTGTTATTCCTTTTTATGTTCTTGTTATAATTGTTTGCTTTATTGATTGGCCACCAATTTAGCATAATCATAGGTTTTAATTTGATATCGGGAGATGATAATTATTACCTGAACTAAGAACATAGAACACATATATTTAATTCTAAAGGGAATTGATATTTGTGAGGGCGTTAATCCTATGAGCTTTTAGGAGTTGCATGTTAGAAGTGCGATCCGGGGACGATAGCCTTGCATGTAATCAACGGTTTGTATGCCACGGGAGTGGGTATGGACTAGCTTAGAGATTGCCTTAGGATCGTCTTGTTAATTGAATTGAACATGTTAGTTAGGAAAATCTGTTGAAACCTTTACCTTGGGAATTCTTCTCTTATCTGTTTCTCTGTTTCGCAGCTCGGTTTATTTTCTTTCCTGCAGTTTATTTATTTTGCTCTTTACAACAAAACTCTCAATTTCGTTTGTCCAGATAGAGGAATAATAATCTAGGATAGGCATTGGTTCAAATCAGTCTCTGTGGATTCGACCTTGTTTGCCACTATACACAATTGCACCCGTACACTTGCGGCGTGTTAAAATATAATAGCGAACAAGTTTTTGGCACAGTTGCCGTGGACTGATTTTTATCAGTACTATCTGTTGATTATTTGAGACTAATCTGGATTTTAATTTATTTTTGTTTATTTAAATTTCTGTTCTTTGTCTTTCCTGCGGTTCTGATTCTTGGGTTCGGAGTTTTATAGGTAGTGCATGAACACACGATCTCAGAATCTTCCTCTTGAAGATTTTGATCCCGAGATTGAAGCTACGCTCCGCCGCAAAAACAGCCAGGCAAAGCAAGATAAATTGGATTCGATGGCTACCGCAGAAGAAGTCCGTGCTCTCAAGGAGCAACTACAGTGTTTGATTGAGGCACAGGAAAACCGCGATGCTCAGAAGCAGCATCCCATCAATGAGGCGTTCACTCCGCAGTATCAGTATCATAAGCCTCCAAGAGTTAACGCGAATAATTTCGAGCTTAAGACTGGTTTGATCACCATGGTGCAGCAAAACCAGTACGGAGATAAAGCCGTGGAGGACCCAAATGCGCATCTGGGGCAATTCCTGGAGTTGTGCAGCACTGTGAAGATGAATGGAGTCACTGATGACATTATACGACTTCGCCTTTTCCCATTCTCACTCAGGGATAAGGCGAAGCTGTGGTATCAAACTCTACAGCTGGGAGCCAATCTAGTATGGGGGGACCTGGCAGATCTTTTCCTACGGAAGTTCCATCCTCCCGGGCTTACTTTGAAGCTGAAGATAGACATTCTTCAATTTCAGCAATTTGATGGAGAGACTTTGACTGAAACATGGGAAAGATACCAGGAGAAGCTGAGGAAGTGCCCGTCCCATGGTTTTGATGAGGGGACTCTGGTGGTTATGTTTTACAATGCATGTGGTGAGCGTGCGAAAATGTTTATGGATACAGCAGCTGGAGGTTCTCTACTCAAGAAAGGGA
Source organism: Salvia miltiorrhiza (assembly GCF_028751815.1). Taxonomy (NCBI): domain Eukaryota; kingdom Viridiplantae; phylum Streptophyta; class Magnoliopsida; order Lamiales; family Lamiaceae; genus Salvia; species Salvia miltiorrhiza. Next base: position 45,857,630 of record NC_080394.1, on the reverse strand, counting down.
GCTCGGAGGCAATGAAGATCATTGAAAGCATGGCTACTACAAGTTATCAATAGCCATCCGAGACAGTTCAGTTGAAGAAAGTTGTTGCTGCGTCCAGCTCAGATCCCGTGGCATTGATTTCGACTCAGCTGGCAGAGATGAACTCGAAAATCAATGCTATAACTGTTGGCAATCCTGAGCCGGCGGTGGAGATCCCAACAGGTGTAGAAGACGTCAACTACATCAGCGGTAGAAACTATGGGAACTTTCAGCATGGGCAACATGGCGGATACAATAGTGGACAACAGGTTCATCATGGAGGGCGTCCACATCCGAATTTGGCGTATGGAAACCCAAACAACGCAATCCAACCTCCACCAAGCTTCTCTGTTACGAATGGAATCATTAATGAAGAGAAGAAGCCAAATATAGAGGAGCTGATGATGAAGTTCATCTCCAAGGCAGATGAGAGGATATAAAGGCTTGAGTCTACCACTGCTGCATTAGGAACACAGATGAAGATGTTTGAAATCCAATTGGGTCAAATAACCACCGCCGTCAACAAACTCCAATAGTCGGGCAATTTCATAAATAATGCCAAGGCGAACCCAAAGGAGCAGTGCATGGCCATTGGAGTAAAGAGTGAAATCACCTTTGAAGACAACCATGGTTCTCATGAGATGGGGAAAAGAGAGCTCTCGTGGAGAGTCCATGAGGAAGGTCGATGACTTCCACCTCATCTACATCCTCCTGGGTGGATGCCGTTTCCCCAACGTCATTTTAAGATGGTTGATTTGCCCAGCGGGACTACACAGGAAGGGGCCATGACGGCAAAAGATGAGAGTGCACGGCTGATTGAGGAAAAAGCTGAGGAGGTCACTGTTGAGGTTTCTGGCAGAAAGGAGGAAAAGCAAAAAGCTACTTCGCCAGCAACTGTGACTATACCTTTCCCTCAGCGCCATAAGAAAGAGAGGGTGCAAGATCAGTTCTCCAAGTTCTTTGAGATCTTCAGGAAAGTGCATATTAATTTACCATTGGTGGAAGCACTGCAGGAGATGCCGCAGTATGCTAGATTCCTGAAGGACATTATCTTGAGGAAGAAGAGGCTGAGTGAGTTTGAGACAGTGAATCTCAATGAAGAATGCAGCGCGATCCTGCAGAGGAAGCTGCCGGCGAAGGTCAAAGATCTAGGCAGCTTCGGAGGTGAGCATAAACCTCATGCCATTATCTATTTTCAAGCAGCTGGCGATTGGGGAGTTGAAGCCGACATCTATGAGGCTGTAGATGGTGGACAGGTAGGTCACCTACCCTCGTGGAATTGTGGAGAACGTGCTCGTGAAGGTGGGGGATTTTATTCTCCCTGCCGATTTTGTAGTTCTAGACATTGAGGACGACAACAAAATCCCGCTGATTTTGGGGCGCCCATTCCTTGCAACGGAAAGAGCTTCGATTGATGTGGAGAAAGGAGAACTCACACTGAGAGTTCACAATGAAAACCAAACGTTCTATGTCTATGAACCGTGCTGCATCCCCAAGAATGAAGTGCCCAACAGAGCAAAGGATTCGGGTAAGGGTAGAGTTGATGTTCTAAATACTTTTAATGAGAATTATTTTTCTTGGCAGGATCCAGGTGATCAAAAATTGCAAGAAGGGAGCACGGCTGGCAAGAGTGGAGCAAGGAGTAGCTGGTCGCAGCACTGCTTGTACCAGCCTCCTTGAAGAGTTTGTTGTTTTGTCGAACTAACGACGTTAAAAATAGCGCTTATTGGGAGGCTACCCAATTTTTGGTTAGTTCGTTTCATTCTTTGTTTTTAGTTTGTTTTTGTGCCCCACAAATTTGACACGCACCCGTCGTGCGGTGCGGGCAAAATACTTGTGTATGCCCAATACAGACAATACACGCTCCTACGTCTCACAACAAGAATCAAGTCTTAGTGGTAAGTGTAGGGTCGAATCCCACAGGGAGTGAGGAACTACTTTGTTCTCCAACGACAAACTGAGGTGTCACAAGTCTCAATCTATATACTCTGCACAAGAAATTAACAAGATCAATAATAACAAAGGGGTGAGGTTATTCGGTTAGGTCATAACTGTTGTCAACATTCGTTTCGGTCATGGGCATACTGATAATCCGTCCATGATTCATATAAACCCAAGGCGTGGCCCAAAGACATTGGGGCGTTTCAAGGGGTTATACTTCACATTTAGGATGGTTGATCCCATTGTGGTCACTTGGTCCGAAGGTCACACATTCCCCGGTCACAAGGCAGTGCTTCACTTCTCCTTAGATGGTAGTCATACCCGTTACTCACCAAGTATGACCCTCATCAACCTTCTCTCCCGAGGTCCCCAACTCTGCACTTTGAGTGACACATGCCTCCTGGACACAACCATTTCTGGCTTGTTAGCCGACCAGTCATAGACATGCTACGGCACAGAAGTTACCTTCCTCGTTTGATAACCATGGCTTGATGCCTCGTCACAGTTGATGGATAGTCTCTAGAGAAGCCCAAGACTGAGGAAGGACAGTGTATCACATCAATCCTTTCCCCACCTTCCGGATCTACAACGCCTTTTGTTGACGCTGCTCAGCTACTCGGTCATGGGTATACCGGTTGTCACGCCCTAGCATGTCCTGACCTTTGCTTGACACGGACAGCGTTTTACCGAACGGAGATCACCCGTTAAGCTCCTACTGCCCATGGTTTCGAACAGATCCTTCCGGAACCACGAGACTCAACCGAAAGAACAAATGCCTCACGAATGTTTACATGTTGACAATAATTATTTCCACCCCTAAAACCTCACCTAGGGAATTTCTCAGACATAGCAGAATTCATAAAGGCGAAATGAATAAAACACATCATGAAACTAAAGGGAATACTTGAATAAGATAAAGTAATACCTAAAATTGCGAGTCTTGAATCTTGTTCGAATGAAAACTCCACGGAAATAAGAAATAATACTGGAATGTAAATTGTTTGGATGCCACACACGGCAGGATTAAAGTAGTAAACTAAATAAAACAGAGTTCAAAAGTGCCAAGAAGTTCTTTCACGCTGCACACCATCCTCTTTTTGTACTGCCGAATGGTAAAGGTCTAACCCTAGCTGCGCTAGCTTTATATCTTCATCGAGATCTTCTTTCCTTCTTTAGCTCGATCCTTGATTGATTCGATTGAAGATAGCTTCCAGCTGCTTGCTGTAGTCAACCTTTCCCTTTCTTCAGATTCTTCTAGCTCATTCCTTCTCCTTCTGTTCGCTTCCTCCAAATCCCCGAGATTTACTTTCCTTTCATGGCTTTGGTTGTCTGCTTCTCATTGTAGTGGTCAGACGGATTGCTTCCTTCGGTTTGATTCATACCAGGTGGGTTGCTTCAGGTTCCCATGCCCCAAGTTAGACTGGAGAGGTACTGCGGCCGAAGCTCCATGCTGGTAAACATGACATTGCAATCTGGGCCTGGTAATGCCCATTCCAACCACATTCCTTCTGTTTCCGCTCTAATGGACCTTCCTTCCTCAACAACTTCGTTTTCCCCTGGACAGACCTGAACTGACACAAATAAAGAGAAAAACATGGCCAAATGGCACAAAAGTCGAAGACGCATCACACCTACACACTTAAACCATACGTGCCCTCAAGTATGTAGGTGGATTCACAGAAGACACGGACGAAAAGTCGAAAGGAAAGAAATAAAACTACAAGACACGAAACTTGCACCAACATCAGGTTCAGATCATACTAACATGCATCATTCAGTTCAGTCTAACCACAAACCAAAGAGTAATGAATATGCATAAAGTGTGATAGTAGTTTCTCTCTCTCTCAAGTATCGGGCTAATTGTATACACTCTTACTTCGCTGTACCAGTTCTTCTATTAGTTTGATTTGAAGACTACAAGTGGAACACACTAGCATGACTCATCAAAGGGTCTTTGTTTGGTTGTAATGGGGTATACGGAGCAAAGGTGGGATAAATATGGTTCAGTGGTTAATTCAGTATCACCCTTACTCAGCATATATGTTCAGTAAAACCACAACCAGCCTTTTATTCCCCTGTTTTAATAGGGACCGCCCTTTCTTTGATTTTTTTGGCAATATTTTTTCATTCATTTTTTTCTTGTGCCCAGATTTTCTTTCTTCTCTCCAGTTCCTTGTTTACCATTTCATGCACCCTAACAATTCTTTCTTTTAGATATAGCAATAGAAAGGCTCAAGAAAGAACAAGTTCGGCTCAAATTGGCATAACAAAGGATTTTATCACATTCATCAACAAAGAAAAATCTGGGGCCCTAATCAAAGAAATGTGCCCTAATCACACAAGTCATTACTAGCAACAGAAGTCCTCAAACAAAATCTAGATTCCCTAGTACAATAAAGTCTCACCAGAAATATGCGATTTTTCATAAATTTGGCCCTGATCTCACTGGTGGGGTACTATCTATAAGCTCACAACTACTATCATGCATACCATACTCAACCACCAAATCAAACCATGGCCAAAATCAGCATGCATATTCTCATCACCGTCAAACAGTGCAAGCAAGACTCGACTCAAACAAGACTCTAAAGACACTAAAACATGAAAATCAAAAGATAAAACAAAACCTAATCTAAAAGTTCAGGGTAAGAAAACTTAATTGTCTTGGTCGGAGGACCTATCCTCCGCATTCAACCTGTCCTTGATTGCCTTAAAGCCAGCGTCCATTGCTTTGAATCCTTCCTCCATGGTGTCCCTCATAGTGGCCACTTCTCCACCCAACATCAGCAGCTCGTCCTTAATCTCCTTTAGTTCGACCGTCTGCATGGCAATCTCACTACTGACCGGGCGAGATGCCCCCTGTTCCTTTGCAACTTTCGGTTCCGGTCTAACTGAGCTGCCCTCCGGGTGGACCAGGCGGTGACCGCCTCTCTCATCAACCTCGACAATCCGCCAACGCACAAGACGCCCGATATCAAGGAATCGGGTCTCCGCTACAGCTGTTTCATCTGGGGCCTATTTGTTGGTATGGGTCACCCTATGCTGAAACTGCATTGCCGCGGTGAACCCGAAGTTCACCCTCTTCTTCTCCACCATGCACCAGAGCAAGAAAAGCTCTTGCTGCGTAACCACGTTTGACCCCTCGATCCAGGCCATAGATGTTGTATGCCAACCAACAATGGCATATTTGCAGAGCTGGGTCGCGGATTTCGTTGGACTTGCTGATGTTCTTCACGTACTTGGCCCCTGTCGAGATTTGAGACCAGTAATGGTCAATCTGACTTCGCCACTCGGGTGGAGCCACTGGTCTCAACTTGCTTGTACTCATCATCAGACACCTCCTTGTCCTCAGTCACCCCCAGGTGGATGTTCAAATCGTTGATGGAAAGTGGGAACATCTTCCCTCGCAGCTGGAAACGCAGGGTACCTGGGGTTTCGATCGTGTAATTCGCCTTCGGTTTGAACTCCACCGTGCTCATAAACTCCTCTGACATTTGCTTGAAGGCCAACACATTCCATCCTAGAACTTTTCCCCAACCAATGTTGTTGAAATACCCTTCTACACACTCTCTTATTCCAAAGTCGTCCAACACCTTAGTGATCAGAAAATACCATGGGGTTATCTCCCGATTCTGCAGAATGGCATACCTCTGGCTGTCTCTCGGTATAGCCGCCTCCATGGTGCTAGGTCGTACCAAACCCTTGCGCTTAACACCTTTCGGCCTTGAGGTGATTGTACTTGTTACCGTCTTAGCAGGGGCAACGACGTCCTCCGAGTTGGAGCTATCCACAGTTTCAGTCTTCTCTGGATCTGCCTCCAGTGGTACTTCCGTCTCCTTGGCTTTTCCCTTCTCGGCTACAGTAGGTTTCCTCTATCTCCGGCTCTATTCGCCTTTAGTTCTGGTCTTACTGCCTGCCGGTGCTGGTCTGGCCTTAACGGGCAGTGGAGGCTTCGCAACATCGAGCTTCCTTTTGACCCCTCCTCCTTGTGGTGTCGGGACTTCCACCTCCTCCTCTTGAATGGCCTCAACTCCCTCTCCTTCTTCAGCCTCCTCCTCTTCCGCCTTCTCTTGTTCTTCTTCTTCTTCCGTATCCTCGGAAGCGGTTTTCCCTCCTGCATGGAGGTCTCGGGAATTTGCGGTTGAGGTTGGGCTTGAACAAGTGGTGGTGCGATAATGGATCGCGCTGGAGTTGCCTTGCCCGTCTGGGCTTTCTTCGATTTCTTTGTAGGAGGCGTGAGTTTAGGCTCCTTTTCTTCCGGCTTCTTCGGTTGTTTTGACTCGGCGGCTACTCTTGCAATCTCCTGTTCCTCTTGCTGTAGGACTTCAGTACGTCCTCTGTCCTCGGGCTGAATAGTTAGCAAGGGGTCTTCAGTGACCTTAGTAGAGGTCTCCTCTGAGGTGGTTCGACTTGTAGATCGCTTCGGTGGTGGGGGTTTGGTAGTCTTCCCCTTTGGTGGTTGGGTGTTTCCTGAGCCCGTCCCTCCCTTGGGTTTTGCCATGATGATTTACAGAGATCAAAGGGTAGTTATTTGTGCGGAAGTTTTGGATTGTGTGGGAATTTTGGAAACAAGGTTGGCTTTTTTAGAAAGTTATCGGCAGTTATGAAAATTTAAGGTTTGGAGAGAGTGGAGATCGTGGTGTAGCAGTTTCGGAAGTTAGGGTTTGTAGGGAAAATCATGGGTTGAGGGGTTTAAAGAAGGTAAGAATGGCGGTTATGCCAGTAAGATGATTCTTAAGGAAAGAAATCATGGCAAAAATTTGAATTTCAAATTTTCTGCAGAAACCGAAGGGTTCCCATCACATCGCCGTCTGCCGCTGACACGCCTACGTCAGCCTTCTTCGTAAGCCCTTATCCAGACCATTCTAACCCCAACTCTCCACCTACACACTTTGCAACGCAAAGTGGGCTCGGATTCTCTACTGGGCCTCCACCGAAACTTATCTTGGCCCGACTTCCTGCAGGGTTAGTGCATCCAAACGAAACAAAACGACTTAAAAGAAAAGAAAAAATTCGGTAAAGACCATACCGAAAAAAATAATGCTGGGTTGCCTCCCAGCAAGCGCTCTTCTTTCCCGTCTTGAGCTCGACTCTTCCTTCACTTTTACTCGTACACAGGATCGAGGAGGTGGCATTCCTCCTTCTCTTTCTCCACTTCAGCAAGTTCATGGTTGGGCTTTAAGCGATGCCCATTCACTACAAACGTATCAACTCCATTGTGATCATACACTTCTATGCTCCCATTTGAAAAAATCTCTTTGATCACGAACGGTCCCGACCATTTTGAACGAAGTTTCCCAGCCATCATCTTGAAGCGCGAATTGAAAAGTAGGACTTTTTGCCCCACCCAAAATTCCTTTTTTCTGATCTTGGCATCATGGATCCTCCTAGTCCGCTCCTTATAGAGCACCGCATTGTCGTAAGCCTCCAACCGAAGCTCTTCCAACTCACTTAGCTGCAACTTCCTCGCTTCCCCAGCTAGGGTCATACTGAGGTTAATTTGCTTGATTGCCCAGTACGCCTTATGTTCGATTTCCACAGGCAGGTGACATCTTTTCCCGTAAAGCAATCGGAAAGGGGACATTCCAATGGGTGTTTTGAAAGCTGTTCGGTATGCCCATAACGTGTCTCCCAAATGGTTACTCCAGTCCTTGTGGTTAGGGTGTACCACTTTTTCCAAAATGCTCTTTATCTCTCTGTTGAAAATCTCAGCTTGGCCATTTGCTTGGGAGTGATATGGTGTAGTGACTTTGTGTGTCACCCCCACCTTTTTGGTTAGTGCTCTGATGGTGGCATTACAGAAGTGAGACCCTTGATCACTGATGAGGATTTTGGGCACACCATCCCTCTCGAACACTTGCTCTTTCAGAAAATCTGCCACGGTGTGAGCATCATTTCTTGCGGTTGCCTTGGCTTCAACCCACTTTGACACGTAGTCAACTGCCACCAGAATATACTCGTAGTTCTTTGACTTTGGGAAAGGTCCCATAAAGTCAATTCCCCACACATCAAAAATCTCAACTGGCATGATTGGAACTTGTGGCATTTCATCCCTTGCGATAATGCCTCCAGTCATCTGGCACTTCGGGCAGCTCTGTACCCACTTTCTTGCGTCCGCAAATATGGTAGGCCAGTAGAATCCACTCTCTAGAATTCTGTGGGCTGTGCGCTTTCCTCCAAAATGCCCACTGTTTGCTGTTCCATGACACATGTCTAAAATTTAGGCATGCTCATCCTCAGGTATGCACCTCCGTATGACCTGATCTGCTCCAATCCTCCAAAAATATGGGTCCTCCCAGTAATAGAATCGTGCTTGCACAAGTAACTTCCTTTGCTCGAACCTTGTCAATCCTGAGGGCAACTCCTTAGTGATCAGATAGTTAGCTATATCAGCATACCATGGCTCCTGGTTGGTTAGAGCATACAGTTTTTCTTCTTCTGTTCGGGTGCATACATAGTATAACTTTTCGTCTGAAAAAGTATCGGTGATGGGCATACCATCATCCTCTTCTAATTCCAACCTGCTCAAATGGTCTGCCACTAGATTGGCAGCTCCCTTTTTGTCTCTTATTTCGATGTTGAACTCTTGCAAAAGTAGAATCCATCTAATGAGTCGAGGTTTGGATTCTTTCTTAGCCATCAAATACTTCAACGCTGCATGATCTGTGTAAACCACCGCCTTTGTTCCCAAAAGGTAGGAACGAAACTTCTCTATGGAAAACACTACTGCCAAAAGCTCTTTTTCGGTAGTGGTGTAACTGCACTGTGCTGGATTCAGAGTCTTAGATGCGTAGTAGATTACACAACTCTCTTTTCCTTTCTTTTGCCCCAGTACTGCTCCAATGGCATGGTTGCTGGCATCATACATGATTTCAAATGGTAAGTCCCATACTGGAGGTTGAATAATGGGGGCTGACACCAACTTGTTTCTCAAAATTGTGAATGCTTCCTTGCACTCATCATCAAACTCGAACGGCACATCTTGTTGAAGAAGTCTGGTCATGGGTTGAGCAATCTTGGCGAAATCTTTGATGAACCGCTGGTAGAACCCTGCATGACCAAGGAACGCCCGTATGTGCTTTACTGTTGTCGGGTTGGGCAGTTTGGCGATGGAATCAACCTTTGCCTTATCCACTTCGATTCCCCTCTCCGAGATCACGTGCCCCAGCACTATTCCTTCCCTAACCATAAAATGGCATTTCTCATAGTTAAGGACCAGGCTTTTCTCCACGCATCTCTTCAACACGAGCTCTAGATGCTTTAAACATGTGTCAAAGGAGCTTCCATAGACGGTGAAGTCATCCATGAAAACCTCAATGCAATTCTCAAGTAAGTCGGAGAAAATGCTCATCATGCACCGTTGAAAGGTTCCCGGTGCATTGCATAATCCGAACGGCATTCTTCGGTATGCAAATGTTCCAAATACATAGGTGAAAGTGGTTTTCTCCTTGGTCTTCATGTGCGACGAAGATTTGCATGTACCCTGAATATCCGTCGAGAAAGCAGTAATAGGCATTACCAGCTAGTCTTTCGAGCATCTAGGTCGATAAAGGGTAGTGGGAAATGATCCTTCCTGGTTGCTTCATTCAGCTTCCTGTAGTCGATGCAAACTCTCCATCCTGTCTGCAAACGGGTGGGTACTAGCTCGCCTTGATCATTTTCCACAACCTGTATTCCTGACTTCTTCGGTACGACATGGACGGGACTCACCCATTGGCTAACGGATATGGGGTAAATGATCCCCAATTCCAACAGCTTGAGAATCTCCTTTAATACTACTTCCTTCATGACGGGATTCATCTTTCTTTGTGGGTCTCGTACAGGTTTGGCCCCTTCCTCAAGATAAATGTGGTGCATGCACTCCGTAGGACTGATGCCTTTGATATCAGCTAAGGTCCAACCAATGGCTTCCCTATTCTCCCGTAGTACTCTGACTAAACGTTCTTGTTGCACAAGGGTTAGGTCCGCACTGATGATAACTGGGAGCGTTTCTTCTGGGCCCAAATAAGCATACTGTAAATGCTTAGGTAGTTTCTTGAGTTCTAACGTGGGTGCTTTCTGGATTGATGGCAACAGCTTCTCGTTCTGCCCATACTGAGCCAACAACTCTGGTTTGCTTGCCTCCGTTCCTCCAGCTAGATAGACCTCCTGGATTAATTCCTTGATCTTCTGATCTACCTCCACCTCAGCTTCCATGGTGCTTTCTCGGAGAGAGTAAAGTTCCATGATGGCTTCCTTCATCTCATCATCCTCCATATGTTCCACATCCCGATCAGTCAGACCATACTGAATCACTTTCTCTGTGGTATCGCCGGAACCAAAAGCAATTCCCTGTTCTTGCACCAAGGGCTCAAACACATCGATCATGTCCACCGTTTCCATTGCTTGTTTTCTCTTCATGGTCTCATAGATGTTGAATTCTTCTTGGACTCCATCGAACTCACATGTCAAAATTCCAGTTTTATTATCGATCTTAGTTCCAGCGGTCATCATAAATGGTCTCCTCAATAGTATAGCATTCCCTCCCATTTTAGGTCCGGTGTCCAGAACATAGAAGTCAGCTGGAAAAATTAAATCACCAACCTTGATCAGTACGTCCTCCACCACTCCTTCCGGGTAAGCATTGGATCTGTCAGCCAACTGTATGACCACACGGGTGTTCCTCATCTCCCCAATAATCAATCTTTTGTATACAGCCAATGGCATCACATTTATTGAAGCTCTCAAGTCCATCATGGCCTTATCCATGTTTGTTCCGCCAATGTTGCATGGAATGGTGAACATCCCTGGGTCTTTCCGCTTTGTGGGTAGCTTCCGTTGGATCACCGCCGAGACACTTTCTCCCATCACGTAACGGACTTCTTCCTCTATCTTTACTTTTCTCGAACAAAGGTCTTTCAAGAATTTGTCATACTTTGGAATCTGCCTGATAGCATCGAGCAAAGGTATGCTTAGCTCCACCTTTTGAAACATCTTCATCATTTCACTTGCTTCTTTCTCTTTAGTCTTTTGTCTCAGGCGTCCCGGGTAAGGTGCGTCGGTTAGATTGCTACCTCCAGTTTGTTCGGCAGTTAGATCCTTACCACTATTACTCAGGTTTCCTTGAATCAGTTCAGCCTCAGCCAACAACTCTTCTTCCTTTTCTTCCCCTTCTAGAAACTCAGTCAGTACCACTTGAGCGTGTTCCCTGGGATTGATTCCCATGGCTGGAAGCTTACCAGCGTTCTCCTCCAATTTGGCCACTGCCTTAGTCAAGTGACTAATTTGCTGGTTGGTTTGGTTCATACCGGCACGAATTTTGTTTCCAGATTCCTTTCATGCCCTTCATCGCGTGATTCTTCCGCCATGGTGCCCAACAATTGAAAGATCTCCAACGGAGTTTTACTCATCAATGATCCATTACAGGTTGCTAGGACCAAACTGCGATCATTTCTCCGCATGCCCTTTACCAAACTCTCCACTTGATCTTTTGGAGATATTTGGTGATGGGGACAGTTGCTTAGCATTCTCTTGAATCTTGTCCAATATTCATAGAAGGATTCTAGCCATCTTACCTTATGCTGCGGATATCCCATCTCATCCGCTCCACTCTTGATGATGGGAAGAATTCTTCCAAGAAAGCCTGTTGCAGTTGTGCCCATGTGGTGACACTACCTGCGGGTAGGTCATACAGCCATCTTCTCGCGTTGTCCACCAAAGTAAAAGGAAAGAGTATCAGCTTGACATACTCTTGCTGCTCATCACTGGATTGATGCATGATTGTCATTTCAAAATCTTGGAGATGGGTGTGAGGATCATCTCCTTGGTATCCATTGAACTTCGGTAAGATCTGAAGTAATGAGGGCTTCAGGTCATACCGACGAGGTGCGAACGGATTTTCTGGTAAGGTGATTTTGTTCGGCCTCAAGTTGATATTAGTTGGGTATGCCAACTGTCTGAGGGTCTGCGCCTGCTCAGCTTCTACCTGCTCTGCTTCTGCCATAGCTTTGCGTCTCGCTATTCATGCTCATGCGCGTAGTCGTCTTTCGGTACGATCAATATTAGGGTCAAACATCAATGCTCTTGCAGCTCTACGAGTTCCACGCATGTACCAGTAGCGGAAAATGGAATGAGGACAGAACAAAATTGATACGCATCACTCCCTGGCAACGGCGCCAATTTTGACACGCACCCGTCATGCGGTGCGGGCAAAATACTTGTGTATGCCCAATACAGACAATACACGCTCTTACGTCTCACAACAAGAATCAAGTCTAAGTGGTAAGTGTAGGGTCGAATCCCACAGGGAGTGAGGAACTACTTTGTTCTCCAACGACAAACTGAGGTGTCACAAGTCTCAATCTGTACACTCTGCACAAGAAATTAACAAGATCAATAATAACAAAGGGGTGAGGTTATTCGGTTAGGTCATAACTGTTGTCAACATTCGTTTCGGTCATGGGCATACTGATAATCCGTCCATGATTCATATAAACCCAAGGCGTGGCCCAAAGACATTGAGGCGTTTCAAGGGGTTATACTTCACATTTAGGATGGTTGATCCCATTGTGGTCACTTGGTCCGAAGGTCACACATTCCCCGGTCACAAGGCAGTGCTTCATTTCTCCTTAGATGGTAGTCATACCTGTTACTCACCAAGTATGACCCTCATCAACCTTCTCTCCCGAGGTCCCCAACTCTGCACTTTGAGTGACACAATGCCTCCTGGACACAACCATTTCTGGCTTGTTAGCCGACCTGTCGCAGCCCGATTCCCTACACTAGTGATAGTGGGGTACGAGTATCAATACGACTATTTTTAAAAGAATAAAAGATAAGAAGAATAGGTCGAACATCAAGCGGAAGCTCGCATCAAAAGGTGTTAAGGAAATCATCATAAATGAACCCAAGGGTAAAATTGTCAACGTCGTTATAACTTTTTAATTATCAGGAATTTCACGAACAAAAATAAAACGGGTATCGCTCATTTTTCGTAAGGAATCATAATATGCAGAGTATCGCAGCAAAAGGCGAACCGATTATATGTATGGAGACACATAACCGTGAGTATATTACTTGATTCAAAAGAAAACGAAGTATTTTAATCATCAAGACTCTATCAATCATAAGGGCAATATTAAATATGATCACATCGATTGAAACGGTTCCCCACCAGCACCAGACCAATCTCGCTCCCCGCTTAGCCTGCACATTTAGAAATATATGCAGGGCGTGAGTACATAATACTCAGTGGGCAAACGCCGAAAAACAAGAAAGGTGCTCTTAGAGCTATAGGTTTGAAGCTTGCCACATCTCAGCAATACACATAAATAAGTTAGCATAAACGAAACTGTGCATGCAGTTTTCATAATCAACATCATAAATAAGTGTCTGCAGACAAAGTAATCGACATGTATGTACCGCATCTACAACTCATCATTATAATTAAGGTACTGAGAAGTAGGCCTCCCTCTCAAGTACCGTGACCGGCCGACCCGAAGACGGCTTACAGTCACCTCTGTGCACAAAATCCCGCTTGTGGCAGTACCGAATTCGTCTCATCTCATCAGTAGAGGGTAACATACAAGCTCAACATCAAAAATTGTCAAGTCAAACAGTTCTCAAACATCATTTATCTCAAAACATTTGTTAATCTCATAACATCATCAAATCATTCTAGAAAGCTCATATGATAAACATATACTCAAAATATTGTCCACCTGAAGACCTTACTCAAATTCTCCCGTCAAAGCGGAGTTACTTACTTCCTTGCTCTGCTCGTGTCTTCAGGGATCATCATCATCATCGAAGGTTCATGTCATAAAATGAATCTCGATTAGTAACTCATTACTAATTCCAATCTCATCTCAACTATAACTTTTCACTCAACGTCTATTTACTCATTAAACTCAACCCCTAGGTATACTTAACTTCTAAGGATTCACAAGTCCTACTCTCGACTTAACTCTCAACTCGGACCATACTCATAACAACCAAGCACATAAACAAACATAAACACTTAAGCATATAAAAATTCACATATAATCAAGTCAAAAACAACTTCACTCTGCACTGACTCAACTTCAAAATTTAATCTGTTCTGACTCCGACACCTCCTGGACTCGAGACTCATATCAAAATAAAGATCTTCGAGTCTAGTTTCATATAAAAAAAAGTAAAGTCAAAAAGTCCAAGTAGTTTGAGAGATATGACGTTTTTACCACGATCTACCATATTCGGCAGTTTTGAGCAATCGAAAACTTGGATTTTTGAAAAATAGTAAATGTTGTAAAACTGGGCTCCAATTTGGTGGATATCTAGATAACACAATACGGTTAATACCATAAAAATTTGGAAAGCTAGATCACACAGGAAGATACTGAAAATAATGACTCTTTCCCCTGTTCTCTGCAACTCTTGGTAGTAATGTGCAGTTTAGGTTTTGTATTTTATAAAAATAGTAAACGAAGTCCAAATGACTTGAAATTTTACCGGTGTGCTCAAGACTCATGTAGGGACTTGTTATAAACTTTTAAAAGGTTTTTGACATCGACAAACCGTCGATCACTGTAGGTCAGCAGGCCTACGAAAATTACCAAAATCTCATCTCAAACTCTTTAAATGCTCAACTCAACATCCCTTCAAGAAAACTCATCAAGACTCTTTTTAAACACTTATAGCATTCAAAACATTCAAGCACATTATAATACTCATTATACTCAAATTAACTCTCCTCGTTTACATTTTAACTCAAATCTCAAGGAAAACGTTTCAACGAACGCATCAATTCAATTCTCCTTTCATTCTCATGCTCAAAATTACTCAAACACTCGTGTATGACCTCTTACATCACACAACTCAAAAACTCACATAAACTAAATTAAGTCAAAATTTTACTTAGCCAATAAAAGACTTAATCAAGGATAAAAAGACACTACTATCATGCTTAAAAACATACATCTTAAGCCAAATCACTTAATAGGCACATAAACACGGAAGTCCTAATTTTTATTAAACTAAACTCATTGAAATTTTATAAACACACATGAATCTTTAATCTAATCATAGATCTATCAATCTTAACCCATTTATCTCACATATAATCCATCGACAAACCGTCGATCACAGTAGGTCAGTAGGCCTACGAAAATTACCAAAATCTCAGTAGGTCAGTAGGCCTACGAAACACATATGAATCTTTAATCTTTAATCTTTTTGAAATTTTATAAACACACATGAATCTTTAATCTTTTTGACATCGACAAACCGTCGATCACAGTAGGTCAGTAGGCCTACGAAAATTACCAAAATCTCATCTCAAACTCTTTAAATGCTCAACTCAACATCCCTTCAAGAAAACTCATCAAGACTCTTTTTAAACACTTATAGCATTCAAAACATTCAAGTACATTATAATACTCATTATACTCAAATTAACTCTCCTCTTTTACATTTTAACTCAAATCTCAAGGAAAACGTTTCAACGAACGCATTGACTCAACTAGAAACACCTCTAAGTTGACTTGCAATAGAACAAGGACATCCTAGCAGTGATAAGTTGACCCAGTGTCATCTCTCAAGGAAGATCTTAAAGGGCAATTAGTTATGTCACGCGAAAATAGTAAACTAAGGATGATTAAACTAAAACATGGAAAGTAAATTAACGCGAATTAAACTTAACTAGGCAAAAAGGAATTATTAACTAATGCTTGTAATTTAAACTTAACTAAAAACTTAATCTTAAAATTATCTAGGCATGAAACTATTAAACCCTAGGCAAGAATTAAACGCATAAAAGTAAAAGAACTTGGAAATTAAATGCTAACTATGAATTTAAATACTTGTAATTTAAAAGCTTCTAATCTAATGAGCATAAAACTAAATTGCATAATTTAAAGTGCATAATTTAAATTGCAGAATTTAAAGAAAGCAACTAAAAACAAATAAATAAACTTAATTAAAGAAATACCGTAAATCGTCTCGAGAAGTAATCTGTCACGTAATTACAACTCTAAACGGGAACTAATCTAAAACATGAATTTAAAGAACTATAAACTAAACTAACTAGAACAGAAATCGAAACTAGAACTATGAAAGCAATAAACCTAAACTTTGGCTGCCTAGCGGAAACTAAAGATTAGGGCAAGGGGAATGTATATTTTACAATGAAAAGTATGGCCCTATTTATAGACTTCAAATCCCTATGGATCACCATGGAAGTTGCCATGCAAAGCCGGACTCTAAAAGGAATAGAATCGTGCAAAGGAAGGTAAGTCCAGCTGTGACGCGCGCTACAAGTCATCTCCATTCTGGCCGAATTCGGGGCTCTCGCCAGCGGAATGGCTTCCGCTCTGGCTTTGATTCCTCTGGCGCTTCGACTCCTCTGGCACTTCGAATCCTCTGGCGCTTCGAATCCTCTGGCGCTTCGACTCCTCTGGCGCTTATGATTTCAGCAGCGAAGTGATTTCTCTGGCGAAACTTCGCTACTCTGGTTTTCTCTCCTCTGCTCTGACTTTTGACTTCTCTGGCCTGACTTCTCTGGCCTGACTTCTTTGGCCTGAGTGGATTTCGCTGGCGACTTCTGGAGCGCACTCCTCTGCTTTGAAGCGGGCTTCTCTACTCCCAAAATCTCCAAAATCGCACTCTTCCTTCTATAAGACCTAAATCTTCTGAAAAGCATAAAACAAACCATAAAACGCACCAATTTCCAGAAGATTTAACTTAAAATATGCGCATGTAAACCCCCAAAATTAGAACAATTAGGCATAAATCAACCCTCCCCATACTTAGCCTTTTGCTTGTCCTCAAGCAAAATCCGTATGAATCATAGGAAGTGATTGATTTCAACGATGCTAATTTCCATCCAACATTCTCAAAGTCAATTCAAAATTTTACAATCAATACACATCTCTCGATCATGCAAGTAACTCAAAGTTTAGGAGGCAACAAAACAGTAATGTAAGTAATTCGATCAGACCCAATTCTCCTCTAGAAGTGAATTCCCTAATGTGATCGCCTTTATAATCAATATCACCATTTTTCACACTTTGTGTGCTTGAGATTTTCGACAGTTGAGCCATAATTCGTGAAATAAAAACCATTTAGATGTACTCCAAAGTCTTTTCACGTGGTTTCCCATGCTCATAGTTAGACTAGAGGAGCAGAGACTTAGAGCTATCACATTTCAGAACAGGCCAGATGTTTCAGAGCTGGCAATTTTGAAGTTGGCAATTCGTCCAACATTTTTCACATTTCACAGATAAGATACGATCGTAGGCAATCACAATGACAACACTCCTTCTAGCATCTACCGGACAAATCACGTTTTACTTACTTACAAAAGTGTTGCAACAAAACTCTTAATTCTTTGCACAATCAAAAAACACATATCAACAGTAAAACCAAGAATAACCACCATTCATCCACAAACCCGAAATTCGCATCGAAAACCATCTACTCTTCCATAAATTCATAAAAATTAGCAAGATTCGAGACTAAAAACTAAGCATAGAAAGACTAATCTCGCCCAATTGAAAGCATAAGCACAATAAAACACCCCCCCCCACACACACTTAAAGCATGCCCTGTCCTCAGGGCACAAAAGAAATAAGAATAGAGGAGAAAACGTCCCTGATTATCGGCATTGAGAAATTGAAGCATCGTGCGAGGTGGTGAAGAGGGGAATTCGCTGTCTGTGGCAAAGTGAAGAGTGGCCACGCTGAATCCGGTCAGCGCTGGCGGAGCAGCGCGGAGGAGTGCAGCGCGGAGAAGTAGTATAGCGCTGGCAGAGTAGCAGCGGTGGCAGCAGCAGCACTGGCGGCATATTGAGAATTGCAGCGCTGAAAACAAGACATGCACACCAAGCATCATAGTATCCGCAAAGCAACCAAAAGCTTAGGAAAACACAAAAACAAAAACGGAAAACAAAGAACAAGAAAAACGAAAACAAAAACCAAACCACGGTGGGTTGCCTCCCACCAAGCGCTAGTTTTAAAGTCGCCAGCCCGACGTAGAGGATCCCTTAACCAAAATCGCTATGAAACGTCAGCTGAATTAGTCCTCGTGAAAGCACATCATCCTTCAGTTCAGCTGTGGGTCCTCTTAATGAGCAAGCAGAGCTCATTGCATTCATCATTCTCTCGAACCAAGAGCTATGTCGAGATCTCTCCTCTTTCTTCTCCTCCAAGAGTGGTGCACTCTGCACTCGTAGCACGTTATCATCCTTGCACGGCAGCACATCAGCCCGTTCTTCCTCAACGGTTGCATCCTCTTTCACGGTAGTTGGTACCTTATGAACGGCATTGACGTCGAGTGGAAGCTTGGCCAAAAATTGATCTTCAATGGCCTCCTCATCCTGCAAATTATCAAGAAAATTTTGTATAATTTTGTCTTCTTCCAGGGCTGGTGCACATCAGTTTCTCCTTAGCAACATTCTGGCAAGTACTCTGCAGAGCTGGCGGAATAGTCATAGCTGGAGTAGTCAGCGCTGGCGGAGGAATTTCTACTCTGGCGTCCAACTTCAGAGCTGGCGGAAGAATTTCTACTCTGGCGTCCAACTTCAGAGCTGGCAGAAGAGTCAGGGCTGGAGCGCTTGGCAGAGCTGGCGAAAGACAGTTAGCTCTGAAAATTTCTACTTCTTCCTCCTGGTCAGCAATCTCCACAAGAGAACAGATATGCATTGAAGAGTTAGAAATAATAGGCTTTTTATTAAAAACGGAGAATGTTACCGATCTACCAGACCCGGCCATGCTCAAAGTTCCAGAACCCACATCAATGCGCGTCTGGGTAGTAGCCATAAAAGGCCGACCAAGTAGAACAAGTTGCCCATTCTTTCCTATAATGCCATGCCCTCGAAATCGGCTAGCACCGTGATTCCTCTCACCATGACTTCAACATCTTTTAAAATACCACGAGTGCTACAATATGCCCCATCAGCTAGTTGAAGTCTTATTTTCGTGCTTTTAAGCTCCTCATCCTTCCTGCCCAATTTCTGAAAAATAGCATACGACATCAAATTGACTGCCGCCCCCAAGTTTAACATGCCTGTGAATTCTCCAGCTCGACCCAAACCAATACCAATAATGAAACTCCCTGGATCTTCTTTCATTGGCAATAGTTGGGTTGGATCAACAATTGATGGTGGCAGAGGCGGGCTGGGCTTCGGTGGTTGATATGGCGTACTTGATTTGTGAAGTTTCTGCTCTGGCCTTACCAACTCCGGTGCTCTCCTCTGCTCTGTCAGCCTTCTCCTCTGCTCTGGCTGTCGAGCCAGAGCTGGCAGCCTAGTCTGTTCTGGCATCCTTGCCAGAGCTAGCGCTTGATGAGTTTGGCTCTGCTGCTTCTGTAGCTGGTCCAGCGCACCCGACAGTTGCCCTACGGTTGTCTCGAGGCGTTTGATAGTGGCAGCTTGAGACTCCATACTTTGCTTGGTCATCTCAAAGTTTTGCTTACTAACCTCCATAAAAGCCTGCATAGTCTCCTCCAGGGACTGTTTTTGCGGAGGTATTGGTGGTTGTGGAGCATTCTGGAATTGTTGAGCAGGCTGGAAATTCCTTTGGTGTTGACCTCTCCATCCACCATTGCTTTGATTACAATTTATGCTCTGCGCAGGGACAGGTGCAGCTTCCATATGGCTCATCTTGAGCTGCTGTACTTCGCGCATGATTGACGCTAATTGCTTTTGCAGCTCGTACTGGTTCGTCACAGCGCTGGCCTCAACTCTCTTTCCACGGACTGATTTCTGTTGGGAGCTCTCGGCTAAGGTTTTGAATATCTCCTTTAGCTCTGCTGCAGTTTTTCGAGCTATGTTACCTCCTGCAGTGCTGTCCACCATAAATTGGGCAGTTTGCACTAACCCATCGTAGAAAAATTGCATCAACATCACGTTGGGAAATTGATGTTGTGGGCACTGGCGGAGGAGTTCTTGGAATCTATCCCATGCTTCATGTAGGGGCTCGTCCACTCCTTGGGTGAATTCCATGATTTGCGTCCTTAGCTCCTGAGTCTTGTGGCTGGGATAGTATTTTAGCATGAATTTCTCACAAGCTTCTCCTCAAGTGGTGATAGAGTTGGGCGGCAGAGTTAGCATCCATGTTCTCGCCCGATCTTTAAGTGCATAGGGGAAGCACTTGAGCTTAAGTTGGTCCTCCGTGAGCTTCAGCAATGGAATGGTTTGAACTTGTGTGCAAAACTCACGGATGAATTGTAGGGCATCTTCACTCGGCATCCCATGGAACAGAGGTAGAAGACTTGAATCATTCGGCTTTAGATTGTAATCTCTGACGGCGGGTGGAAGCACAATAGCCGAAGTGTTGGTGTCTCCGATGACGGGCCGGGTGAAATCTCCCATGTACTCCATGTTCTGA
This sequence comes from Salvia miltiorrhiza, assembly GCF_028751815.1. Lineage (NCBI taxonomy): Eukaryota > Viridiplantae > Streptophyta > Magnoliopsida > Lamiales > Lamiaceae > Salvia > Salvia miltiorrhiza. Next base: position 45,837,327 of record NC_080394.1, on the reverse strand, counting down.
GCCATACACAACACTTAACACACGGATTAAACGCACCGGAGGGAGACAGTAACCAAAAACAAGAAAAAGAAAAATAAAGCAAGTAAAAACGGAAAGAAAAGTGACACAACTAAAAAGCCTAAAACCTTCCCCGGCAACGGCGCCAAAATTTGACTCAACTAGAAACACCTCTAAGTTGACTTGCAATAGAACAAGGACATCCTAGCAGTGATAAGTTGACCCAGTGTCATCTCTCAAGGAAGATCTTAAAGGGCAATTAGTTATGTCACGCGAAAACAGTAAACTAAGGATGATTAAACTAAAACATGGAAAGTAAATTAACGCGAATTAAACTTAACTAGGCAAAAAGGAATTATTAACTAATGCTTGTAATTTAAACTTAACTAAAAACTTAATCTTAAAATTATCTAGGCATGAAACTATTAAACCCTAGGCAAGAATTAAACGCATAAAAGTAAAAGAACTTGGAAATTAAATACTAACTATGAATTTAAATACTTGTAATTTAAAAGCTTCTAATCTAATGAGCATAAAACTAAATTGCATAATTTAAAGTGCATAATTTAAATTGCAGAATTTAAAGAAAGCAACTAAAAACAAATAAATAAACTTAATTAAAGAAATACCGTAAATCGTCTCGAGAAGTAATATGTCACGTAATTACAACTCTAAACGGGAACTAATCTAAAACATGAATTTAAAGAACTATAAACTAAACTAACTAGAACAGAAATCGAAACTAGAACTATGAAAGCAATAAACCTAAACTTTGGCTGCCTAGCGGAAACTAAAGATTAGGGCAAGGGGAATGTATATTTTACAATGAAAAGTATGGCCCTATTTATAGACTTCAAATCCCTATGGATCACCATGGAAGTTGCCATGCAAAGCCGGACTCTAAAAGGAATAGAATCGTGCAAAGGAAGGTAAGTCCAGCTGTGACGCGCGCTACAAGTCATCTCCATTCTGGCCGAATTCGGGGCTCTTGCCAGCGGAATGGCTTCCGCTCTGGCTTTGATTCCTCTGGCGCTTCGACTCCTCTGGCGCTTCGAATCCTCTGGCGCTTCGAATCCTCTGGCGCTTCGACTCCTCTGGCGCTTATGATTTCAGCAGCGAAGTGATTTCTATGGCGAAACTTCGCTGCTCTGGTTTTCTCTCCTCTGCTCTGACTTTTGACTTCTCTGGCCTGAGTGGATTTCGCTGGCGACTTCTGGAGCGCACTCCTCTGCTTTGAAGCGGGCTTCTCTACTCCCAAAATCTCCAAAATCGCACTCTTCCTTCTATAAGACCTAAATCTTCTGAAAAGCATAAAACAAACCATAAAACGCACCAATTTCTAGAAGATTTAACTTAAAATATGCGCATGTAAACCCCCAAAATTAGAACAATTAGGCATAAATCACGCATCAATTCAATTCTCCTTTCATTCTCATGCTCAAAATTACTCAAACACTCGTGTATGACCTCTTACATCACACAACTCAAAAACTCACATAAACTAAATTAAGTCAAAATTTTACTTAGCCAATAAAAGACTTAATCAAGGATAAAAAGACACTACTATCATGCTTAAAAACATACATCTTAAGCCAAATCACTTAATAGGCACATAAACACGGAAGTCCTAATTTTTATTAAACTAAACTCATTGAAATTTTATAAACACACATGAATCTTTAATCTAATCATAGATCTATCAATCTTAACCCATTTATCTCACATATAATCCATCAATTTACAAATTAGAGCATAGATACACATATCCCTAATTTTATTAAACTAACTCACATCAAACTCATCAATTTACATCATATACTCCATTTACTCCATCAATCGTCATCATATACATCTTATGAACTCATTTTCATCATCAATTCATCATTTTAATCATTGACTCAAAAGTTCCCAATTTTGGGTAAACTAAACTCCATCGAACTTTCACATCTCAAAGCATATACTTCACAACACACATCAATCATCGTATAAATCTCATTTTTCACCCCAAATCAAGAAAAGAAAAAGAAAAATTTTAAAGGGTTGAAAACCCATTTTTCGAAAATTTTAGAAATAAAGAAGGGGTGATTTTCTTGCTTCAATATTTCAAGAATACAAACATACAACATCATTCAAGCAAGATTTATGGAATACATGATCACTTACCCAAATTTTTACCAAAATCCACACTTTCTCACTCTAGCTTTGAAGCCTCTCTTCAATGATTCTCTTGAATTCAAGTAGCTAGGATGTGGTTATGGAAGATTTGAGAGTGGATTGAGGTGTTTGGTAAGAATTTTTGGAAGCTCCGAAGGTCTCTACCATGGTGGAAAATGGTGGAAAGTGAGAGATGAAGGGGAGAGAGAGAGTGCCGAAATGGGGGAGTGAGGGAGAGAGGTGGTCGAAATGTTGGAGTGAGGAGTGAGAGAGAATTCTTGCAAGATATGAATTGATCTTGTGAAGATTTGAGATCTTGAAGGAATATTGGGCATTAATTGCCTAATCTCTCTCTCTAATCTCTACACTCTCAATCTCTACACTCTCAATCTCTACTCTCTCAATTAATCCACTTGGTAAATTGTGGTATTTAGTCACATGCTTAAGAAATTAAAATAATAGTGTGAGAAGGGTGATTAAAAATTACCACAATAATTATGGAAATATTATTCATTAATAAAAATACCATAGCATAATTATTCATGTGACCAAATAAAATAATCATGGCACCAATATTAGTGCACTCACTCAATTTTAATATTCCTCATCGTAGGAAAAATAATTTTAAAAAAATATTATGCTTGGAAAAATTTCCATAAACCGGCATCATTCGATTTCTCGGTAAAAATAAACCGCACTTGCTTTGGAAACTTAATCAAAATTCCAAGTGCTAAAGTCTCAAATAAAAATCATAACAACTTGGTCATCACGACACACGTAACAGAAATCACATACTCAATCAGCCACGTAAATTCACATAACATCACATCAAAGCAGTCGGCAAACACAGACAACCTAGACGTCTCTCTGACCGACTCTTTTCATCAAGGTCCTCACTCTTTCTTTCTCGGCTCAATGTCAAACTCATTATTCCTATTTTCTTAATAGGACAGTCAATCTCTGATAACTCGATATCCGGTAATTTTATTCCCGGTAGTCGGGATTAAAATAAAATCTCAGCTCAATTCAATCAGCATCTCTATCTCAACTCATTTCTCAAATCTCATCATTCTAACTCTATCATTGGTTTGTCCACTCATATCTCTATTTAAAGACAATTTGTCTTATCTACTCATAAAAAAAATAGTCTCGTATTTCGATATCTCAGTACTCTCATTAGTGTTAAGACACTATTTCTCAATAAGGAAAAGTACGGGGTGCTACATCCCACCCCCCTTAAAAAAAATTGTCCCGAAATTTGAGTTATTCACCCTCGGGAAAAAGCTCTGGGTACTTCTCTTTCATTTCCTCTTCAAGTTCCCATGTTGATTCTTTTTTACCGTGATGTCTCCATTGGATTTTCACCAAATGAATCGACTTGTTCCTCAATTGTTGGATCTTCTGGTCCAGTATAGCATCAAGCCTCTCTTCATAGCTCAAATCCGGTTCCAGGGACATTTCTTCTTGATGGATGACGTGTTTTGGATCAAACACGTACTTTCTCAGTTGAGAAACATGGAAAACGTCATGGACGTTCGCGAAGTTCGGAGGCAACGCTAGTTTATAGGCTACATGGCCTATTTACTCTAATATATATCATAAGGTCCTATATATCTCGGTTTGAGTTCTTGGTTAACTCGAAAATGATATGCTCCCCGTGATGGGGAAAACTTACATACACATTGTCTCTAACGTCAAAAGAATCTATCCACAATTACTCAATTGTTGAGTTTCTTTTTCTCAATTTCAGTAATCGATGCCATATTTCATGGCTATGTGGTCCCACTTCTATTGTGGAAGTCTCTAATAGTTGTGATTGTATAAGGTTGCCAAAGTGGCACCTTCACGTGTTAACACGTCAAACATCCTTCTACGAAAGATGCCATCTCTTGCTTCTTATTCTCTATTCAAAACGTTGTTTCAGTCTTGGCACATTTTCATACTTCCTGGATGTGCGGTGTAAGGGGTGTCATGAGCTTCGCTCATAATCTCATTCTTCAACTCTTCTTTATCAGGCACACACACCCTCTTTTAAACAAAAAGGCATTATCTGCCGTCTCTTCATAATTCTCTACTTTTTCGGTTCGAATCTTCATTCGCAACCTTTCCATCTTTCCATCCTCTCTCTTTGAGCTGTGACTATTCTCAATCGTAAGTCAAGTGTAACGTTCAATGCAGAAATTACTATTTCTGTCATTCGTGGTGGTATTACTACCTCTAAATTCATCTTCTCGAATTCCTTGATCAGGTTCTCGTCTCGAGTAAGGAGAAATCCTAACCTTCCCTGATTCTCTCTGCTTAACGCGTTAGCTACAACGTTAGCCTTTCCAGGGTGATAATTTATTTCACCATCGTAATCCTTCAATAACTCTAACCATCTTCTTTGTCGCATGTTCGAATCTTTTTGCTCAAAGAAATATTTGAGACTTTTATGATCGGTGTATATCTCACATCGTGCTACGTGGAGACGGTGTCTCCAGATCTTCAAAGCAAGCACTACGGCTGCTAATTCTAAATCATAAGTTGGATAATTCCTCTCGTGTGGTCTTAGTTGTCGCGAAGCATACGCTATAACTTTTCTCTCTTGCATCAGTACACAACCTAGACCATTCCTCGATGCATCAGTGTACACTGCATACTCTTTGTCCGTTTTCGGAACAGCTAAACTGGTGCAATAATGAGCCTCTTCTCCAGCTCTTAAAAATTTTGCTCACATTCGTTCGTCCAATGAACTTGACTTCTTTCTTTAGCAGGTGCGTCAATGGCTTAGCTGATTTTCGAAAAGCCGTTAACAAAACGTCGATATTACCCTGCTAATCCCAGAAAACTGCGAATCTCGTGCTGTGTGGTTGGCGATCTCCACTCCTGTACCGCTTGAACTTTCGCTGGGTCTACGTCAATTCCTCTTGCGGAAACAACATGGCTGAGAAAATGGACTTCTTCAAGCCAAAACTCGCATTTACTAGACTTCACATAAAGCTTTTCAGCTCGCAATCTCTTTAACGCGATCCTCAAATGCTCTTCGTGTTCTCGTTTATTCTTCGAGTAAATTCAGATATCGTCTATGAAGACTAACACGAACTTGTCTAAGTATTCGTGAAAAACACGATTCATGAGATCCATGAATACTGCCGGAGCATTCGTCAAACCGAAAGACATTACTATAAACTTATAGTGTCTGTATCTCGTACGAAATGCCGTCTTCGGAATATCTTCCGATCGTATCTTCAGCTGATGGTATCTCGTTCTCATGTCAAACTTTAAAAAAGTGCTCGCTCCTTGTAGTTGATCGAACAGATCAGCGATTCGGGGTAACGGATATTTATTCTTTAACGTCACTTTGTTCAACTCTCAATAATCGATACACAGCCTCAAGCTTCCATCCTTCTTTTAAACAAAAAGAACCGGTGCTCCCCACGGGAAAACACTGGGTCGAAAGAAACCCATATCTAGAAGTTCTTGTAGTTGCAGCTTCAACTCTTGCAACTCTGTGGGGGCCATTCTGTACGGCGCTTTCGATGTCGGTGCTGCGCCGGGCTCTAAATCGATCGTAAACTCGAGTTGTCGATCTGGGGGTAATCCTGGTAAAGTCTCAGGGAAAACGTCTTTGTACTCTCACACGACTGGCACGTCATCAACATTTGCCCTGGATTCGTCTCTCTGGTTCAGATATACAACGTACGCGGTTGTTTCTTTTCTTCGCAAGAGCTTTCTTGCTTGTAGTGCCGAGATGATCGGCGTCTTCTTCCATTTTCTGTCAATACTAATGCAGGAAGTAGGTTCTTGGCCAGGTGGCTAAAAAGATATCCGTCTCTCCTTGCATTGTATCTTTGCATGGTTTTCTTCTAACCAGTCCATTCCCCAAATTTATATCCAAGTGCCACATATGCATCAGTCTCAGATTTCTAACCTCGAGCTTAATCGATCTTAACTCGAATTCTAAGTTAGGGCACACGGATGAAACCGTAGTAATTCTGCCTATGAGTGTGGCTACTCTTTAGAGGTTGTGGAGCAGGCTCTACGTTCAGTGTCGAACAAAAATACTATGGGCACATCTTTCAACTTACCTATACTTGTCAAAATTTCTTCTATTCTTGTCTCGTGCTTTCTACTCAAGCGCGAACAGTCTCTGGTAATGCAGTTGATTTGCCTGCGGGGCTGGTAGTTGCCTTCTTGACTGATGTGGTCGGTAGGCTGGCTGTTGTCGCTGTGGTGGAGGTAGCGGTAGAGTTCCCTCCATTGCTTTGAGTTGCGGCCGAAACTGACTCGGTCGTCCTCCGCTTCCACTTTGCTGACTATTCGGACACTGGTTCGAGTAGTGCCCGACCCTTCCGCAGGTGTAACAGCTATTCTGTCTCATCTTGCATTCTCTCAGATGTAATTTATTGCTCTTCGACAAGGCGACATCCCTCGCGGTTCTTGAAGGTTTACTGCTGCTGGGGCAGTTGGGCCAATCATAAGGCCATTTGTCTCAGTTCTATTATCGTGGTGGCGCATTCTGACTCTGCCACGACTTTTTGGGATCTTGACTTTGGTCGTCCCATTTTCTCTTTCCTTCTTGCCCTTGTCCAGAAAAGGATGGATTGCACGTCTGAGTGCTCTAACTCGTTTGGGGGTGCTGAAGCTCAAATTGCGTTCTCTGGCTGCATTGCCAGTTCTATATCAAATGCTCTATTTTATGCTTCAGTACACATAACCGCACTCTGACTCGTTAAATCATCTTGAATTTCTTGTCTCAAACCTGATCGACACAATTCTGACATCTTCTCGTTCATCTCTTCTTGATATGTGGCATACCGAACCAAGTCGCGAAACTGACGTTCGTATTCAGCTACGGTTTTATTGTCTTATCTCATATTATCAACTCTATTTCTTTCTTCAATCGGTTTCCCTTCCTCGACAAAAGTCTAAGGGAACATGTATCAACCTTAGAATTAATTCTCATAACTCACAAATCATAAGACTCTTACTCAACATCATACTATTTTCTCAATTCTCATAACTCAACGTCAAAGACATATTTCGTGTCTATCACCGCAACATCAACTCAAAACTCTACTCAAGCATAGAGACTCTCTGGTCATCGTCATATAGATATATATATAAGAAAATTTTCTCTTTCGAGAACTCTTACTAATTGTGGGGCATAACGAAAGTAAAACATCCCCTAATATTACGACGATGCTACATCTATACTAGTCATCATCTCAGTCTGCTGTCGTGAAAAACATTATCTGCTCTAATCTGTCATCTCGATCTCCTTGAATCTGCTATTGCCTACTCTGGCTTAGCATCACTTCTTCTCATCCTTGAAATGGTTAGATTTCAGCATACTTGGCGAATATAAGAAAATCCATAATCGAAAAGTTGTGCTCGTCTCGTAATAATTATATTCTACGACTGCTCTCATAAATCGTGTTTCTTCCAAACACTCTTCTTGTTATACCATCCTAGTTACCTAGACATTCCTAACTCTTGGCGGATGTGGTAGGGAAATAGGATGTGATGAATAAAAATGCCTGATCTTGAACATGACGAGCTCAAGTAATGGAATGATTCCATAATAGCCAGTGCTATTTCAAGGATAATGAAGAAGTTACAATCAAGGTAAGATCAAAAGCTAGAACAAAATCTACAATAAAACTGAGATATGATATGATGGAAGTAAATCAATACTGGGAGTAGAAGCAATCCACTAAGTGGAAAATGAATGAATAAATTGTCCACTGTTAAAGCAAGGGGTAAGGATTTCCAACACAAACGGCTCAAGCTCAAACACAGTGGATCTGGAAAAATTTCTCAATAGCAAATAGTTCATCTCATGTAGGAGTTCAAACGGATGCAGGAAAATTTAAATACGACCAAGCGGGATAGAGACTCAATAAGTCTACTCTCATGACTACTCTAGCGATGATACGCGCGGTCCCGGTGACAGTACCTCTATTTCAAAGTACAATTGGTCAATAGCATCTATGCATCCCATGAAGTCTCCGTAATACGTTCGTCCTATTAGGGTCATGTCTCTAAATTGCAATGAAATCTCTAACTCTCGTCGTATTAATTATCTCAATGATTGGTTTCTCTGCTCCTCTTCTTCATCTTCTTCTCGGTTTATGTTCCTTCAGTTCCCTCTTCTTCTCGGAGGTATACTATAAAGGAAAAAGAATTATATAACTATCGACCTCGAAACTAACCGTTCGTCCTTACAAAATACAAACTCTCTTTTTCTCTCTTCGCTTCTATATCTCGTTTGTGATCTCAAAATTCTCAAAATTCTCGTCCAGTCTATTTCTCGTCTATCATCGTTCGTAATTTTCATCAATCTCTATTCTCATTCATCATTAAGCATCAACATCATCATCATTCTCAAAGCTCTGATAAAGATAGTGAAACTCACTAATCATCAACATTTCTGTAGATATATATATATATATAAGGAAAACTGCCTCTCTCTCGAGGTCTTTTACAAAAGTAAGGTCTTATGTACAAAAGCCCTAACTCCAAAATGATGCTCTAACTATACAGGCATCATAAGTATTAAGCATCTACAGATCTATGCTATGTACTCATACACACTATGTTATGCTACTCTCTCTCTCTCTATATATATATATATATATATATATATATATATCAACTATGCATCTATACATATATACGCGCCTGCGAGACATACGTGATCACTAGCCATCGTCGCTCGAGATCCTGCTCGTCGCATCGATCAATACGGACTGTCATAATCTGAATCATCCACTATCGGAGTATAGACAGGTGTCTCAAGGATAGGTATCCACGTATCAACTCCATCAGCAGTAGTCTGACGCTGCAGTGGCTGGGTCCAACCATAGCCGACCGTCATCTCTGGAGTCTCCTCATCACTATCGGAGCGTGCCGGTCGAGATCCTCCCTCCTTGGGCATCTCGGTACGGTGAATATAGAATCGAGTGCATGTACGTCTGAAAGGCCAAAGTGCCTGGCTCAGGCAACGGGGCAACCCTCGGATATGGATCGAAGGGAATATGCTACGTCTCAGACTCAGTAGAAACAATCGGCTGCGTCGTCTCAATGAGTGGCAATGGCAAAGGTGTCGTCGCCGGTGTCAAATCCCAAGGCGGTAAATCAGCGCTAGGAGAAGGAATAAGTGATGCAAACGCAAACGGGTCATGCTCTATCACAGGAGAGTACGGCTCGAAGACCATCGGCTCTGAATCATCAGACTCAAGAGAAACTGGAATCGGATCAGCTGGGGGTAGAGGTGCAATCGGAAACGACTCCTCGGGAAGTGGAGGCACAACAACTAGCTCCCCTCCCTGGGCTGGTCCCTCAAGCTCTCCATACGGCGGTGAAGGTGGCTCGCCATAAGCAAAGTAGCGGTGGCTCAGCGTCGCGATAAAGCCACTAAGGTCTTCGTACCTGATGCCCTCCAACCAGGTAGTATCTGCGTACTGGGGCACTAAAGATATTGCCCAGTCTCGCCACGAAGGTGGCAGTAGTGGAATCAAAAGCGTAATGGCCTCTGCGCCATCGATCCCATAGGGAATAGCCCTCCTCCATCGTCGGTGATAGTGTGCCAGAAGTTCACCCAAAGTGTCATCCTCGTCCGGGATATACTCCCTGAACCATCGCTGCATCGCTGTCTCTATATAACTCGGCATCTCGTCCTTGTTTGGTACGGTGGGGCATCGGCTATACTAGCCTCAACATCTCTCCTCATATTCCACATCAACTGCCTCATATCAGATTCCATCATCTCAAACAATTCTGCCATCAAAACAATACATAACTCATTAGTGAATCAAACTCAGCTCTCAACATGAAAGCAATAAGAAACAACATCAACCTCTTACCTCATTAAGCCGGAGGAGATGGGGTGCTGGGGTTTCGTTTCAAACTGACTCTCTCAAACTAGCCTAAGAATTCAAGTTAGACTAGTACTCAATTTTAAAAGAGTAGAAGCAATCAAAGGTTCAACTCAGTCAAGCAATAGACTCAGAGCAAATGACCTGCTCTGATACCACCCTGTCGCAGCCCGATTCCCGACACTAGTGATAGTGGGGTACGAGTATCGATACGACTATTTTTAAAAGAATAAAAGATAAGAAGAATAGGTCGAACATCAAGCGGAAGCTCGCATCAAAAGGTGTTAAGGAAATCATCATAAATGAACCCAAGGGTAAAATCGTCAACGTCGTTATAACTTTTTAATTATCAGGAATTTCACGAACAAAAATAAAACGGGTATCGCTCATTTTTCGTAAGGAATCATAATATGCAGAGTATCGCAGCAAAAGGCGAACCGATTATATGTATGGAGACACATAACCGTGAGTATATTACTTGATTCAAAAGAAAACGAAGTATTTTAATCATCAAGACTCTATCAATCATAAGGGCAATATTAAATATGATCACATCGATTGAAACGGTTCCCCACCAGCACCAGACCAATCTCGCTCCCCGCTTAGCCTGCACATTTAGAAATATATGCAGGGCGTGAGTACATAATACTCAGTGGGCAAACGCCGAAAAACAAGAAAGGTGCTCTTAGAGCTATAGGTTTGAACCTTGCCACATCTCAGCAATACACAGAAATAAGTTAGCATAAACGAAACTGTGCATGCAGTTTTCATAATCAACATCATAAATAAGTGTCTGCGGACAAAGTAATCGACATGTATGTACCGCATCTACAACTCATCATTATAATTAAGGTACTGAGAAGTAAGCCTCCCTCTCAAGTACCGTGACCGGCCGACCCGAAGACGGCTCACAGTCACCTCTGTGCACAAAATCCCGCTTGTGGCAGGACCGAATTCAGTCTCATCTCATCAGTAGAGGGTAACATACAAGCTCAACATCAAAAATTGGCAAGTCAAACAGTTCTCAAACATCATTTATCTCAAAACATTTGTTAATCTCATAACATCATCAAATCATTCTAGAAAGCTCATATGATAAACATATACTCAAAATATTGCCCACCTGAAGACCTTACTCAAATTCTCCCTTCAAAGCGGAGTTACTTACTTCCTTGCTCTGCTCGTGTCTTCAGGGATCATCATCATCATCGAAGGTTCATGTCATAAAATGAATCTCGATTAGTAACTCATTACTAATTCCAATCTCATCTCAACTATAACTTTTCACTCAACGTCTATTTACTCATTAAACTCAACCCCTAGGTATACTTAACTTCTAAGGATTCACAAGTCCTACTCTCGACTTAACTCTCAACTCGGACCATACTCATAGCAACCAAGCACATAAACAAACATAAACACTTAAGCATATAAAAATTCACATATAATCAAGTCAAAAACAACTTCACTCTGCACTGACTCAACTTCAAAATTTAATCTGTTCTGACTCCGACACCTCCTGGACTCGAGACTCATATCAAAATAAAGATCTTCGAGTCTAGTTTCATATAAAAAAAAGTAAAGTCAAAAACTCCAAGTGGTTTGAGAGATATGACGTTTTTACCACGATCTACCATATTTGGCAGTTTTGAGCAATCGAAAACTTGGATTTTTGAAAAATAGTAAATGTTGTAAAACTGGGCTCCAATTTGGTGGATATCTAGATAACACAATACGGTTAATACCATAAAAATTTGGAAAGCTAGATCACACAGGAAGATACTGAAAATAATGACTCTTTCCCCTGTTCTCTGCAACTCTTGGTAGTAATGTGCAGTTTAGGTTTTGTATTTTATAAAAATAGTAAACGAAGTCCAAATGACTTGAAATTTTACCGGTGTGCTCAAGACTCATGTAGGGACTTGTTATAAACTTTTAAAAGGTTTTTGACATCGACAAACCGTCGATCACTGTAGGTCAGCAGGCCTACGAAAATTACCAAAATCTCATCTCAAACTCTTTAAATGCTCAACTCAACATCCCTTCAAGAAAACTCATCAAGACTCTTTTTAAACACTTATAGCATTCAAAACATTCAAGCACATTATAATACTCATTATACTCAAATTAACTCTCCTCTTTTACATTTTAACTCAAATCTCAAGGAAAACGTTTCAACGAACGCATCAATTCAATTCTCCTTTCATTCTCATGCTCAAAATTACTCAAACACTCGTGTATGACCTCTTACATCACACAACTCAAAAACTCACATAAACTAAATTAAGTCAAAATTTTACTTAGCCAATAAAAGACTTAATCAAGGATAAAAAGACACTACTATCATGCTTAAAAACATACATCTTAACCCAAATCACTTAATAGGCACATAAACACGGAAGTCCTAATTTTTATTAAACTAAACTCTTTGAAATTTTATAAACACACATGAATCTTTAATCTAATCATAGATCTATCAATCTTAACCCATTTATCTCACATATAATCCATCAATTTACAAATTAGAGCATAGATACACATATCCCTAATTTTATTAAACTAACTCACATCAAACTCATCAATTTACATCATATACTCCATTTACTCCATCAATCATCATCATATACATCTTATGAACTCATTTTCATCATCAATTCATCATTTTAATCATTGACTCAAAAGTTCCCAATTTTGGGTAAACTAAACTCCATCGAACTTTCACATCTCAAAGCATATACTTCACAACACACATCAATCATCGTATAAATCTCATTTTTCACCCAAATCAAGAAAAGAAAAAGAAAAATTTTAAAGGGTTGAAGACCCATTTTTCGAAAATTTTAGAAATAAAGAAGGGGTGATTTTC